>NC_138374.1:12323379-12332120 GCF_054177405.1 Leptonychotes weddellii | reverse complement strand
TTTTTTAAAGATTTTATTTATTTATTTGACAGAGAGAGACACAGCGAGAGAGGGAACACAAGCAGGGGGAGTGGGAGAGGGAGAAGCAGGCTCCCCGCAGAGCAGGGAGCCCGATGCGGGACTCGATCCCAGGACCCTGGGATCATGACCTGAGCTGAAGGCAGTCGCTTAACCAACTGAGCCACCCAGGCGCCCAAATTTAAATAGTTTTTAATCTTAAAAGTAAATTTAAACTTAGTGCTTAACAGCCTACTGCCAAAAAATTAAGAGTCATAATTATAAAATACTAAGTTTAGAAAAATGAGAATTTTCATTCATCAAAGCTCTGCTGCCACCATCTGGTCAAAAGAGTAAACTATCTATAGGTCTTTACTACCATGCACAGAAGGCTATGCACCAAATTCCCAGAAAGATATTAAAATTCCCAAAAGATATTAATCTTCAGGATTCAGGAATGAGAAAGAACATTTATCAGAACCCTTCCCTGAAACCACAACACTTTTATCATATTTTTATAACACCTTTTTAATGTTTTTTAAAAAGAATAACACAAAATTTAACAATGATTAACTTAAAATGAGTCACAGAACTAAATATAAGAGAAGAAAACATAAATTCAAATCTTTGTGACCTTGACTTAGGTGATGGTTTCTTAAGATAGGACAGCAAAAGTACAAGTACCAAAGGGAAAAAAAAAATAAATGGGACTTCAACAAAATTAAAATTTTTGTGCTTCAAAGGACATCACCAAGTAAGTGAAAAGACAATTCACAGAATGGGAGAAAATATTTGCAACTTAGGTATCTCATAAGGGTCTAGTATAACTCAATTTAAAATTGGACATTTCTCCATAGAAGATATGCAAATAGCCAATAAGGACATGTAAATAGGCTCAACATCATTAGCCGTCAGGGAAATGAAAATCAAAACCACAATGAGATATGCTGCTTCACACTCACTAGATGGCTAATCAAAAAAGGAGACAAGTACTGGTGAGGATACAGAGAAATGAATACCTGTACTTTGCTGGAGGGAAGTAAAATGGTGCAGCCACTTTGAAAAACAGTTTGGCAGTTCCTTCAAAAGTTAACATATGCATAGCAGCACATCCATTCCTGGTATATAACCAAGAGAAATGAAAGCATACATTCATGCAAAAACTTAACATGCATGTTCATAGTAGCATTATTCTTAATAGCCAAAATGTGAAAACAACCCATATGCCCATCATCTGATGAAGAGGTAAATAAAATGTGGCATATACACACGATGGAATATTATTTGGCAATAAGAGGAAATGAATTAATGATAAATGATATATGCTACAATATGAATGAACCTCAAAAACACACTAAGTGAAAGAAGCCAGTCACAAAAGACCACATACTGTATGAATCCACATTTATATGAAAGGTTTGCAGTAAGCAAATTTATAGAGACAAAGTAGATTAGTGGTTACTTAGGGCTGGGGAGGAGGACTAGGGGGATTAGGGACTGACTGCTAATGGGTATGGGGTTTCTTTAGGAGGGACAAAAATGTTCTAAAATTAGATTGTGATGATGGTTGCACAACCCTGTGAATGTACTAAAACACAATGAACTGTACACTTTACATGGATGAATTGTATGGTATGTGAATTATACCTCAATAAAGCTGATTAAAGAAAAAAGAATAATGTATGATCATGACAATGAATAGTAATGATTAGGGTTACACTAAAACTTTTAAACATTTTAATATTCGTTACAAAAAGATATAATAAATACTTGGCTTATCATTACTATGAATCAATATATTGTGACAAGATTCATATTTCAATAAAGCGTAAACATGATTTTTATCTGGTATTTGATAACAGAAAACATTAAAAGGGTACCTTGAAACCAAATAAATTCCAAATGAAAATCATTTAAAATACTGAAATACCACAAATATTTAACATTTAATAGTTATTCTTAACAATGAAATTTTAAAGTACACAAAGCATTAGTTGCCCTGATAAACCTGATCCCAGACACAGAAAACTTTCATTTTGCATTGCTAACAACTGGTCCAACTGTTAAAAGTATTTCCAAAAACAACTCCAGATTGGCTGTTAGGGTTCATTTTGCTTCAGATAACTTTATTTCTTTTTTTAATAATGAAGATATTTTCCTTGACCGTCCAGAATTTGGTTTTACCACTGAAATAGATACTGCTTTTATTAATTCTGATTTTAGATCAATTTCTGGTTCTATGTCAGAGTATCCCACAACATTCACTTCTTCTCTACGTTTCTTCCATTAAAGCGCTTACAAAGAACTGTAGCCTATACTGAATATTCAAGTACCAGAAAAAGCTGGGAAACATTATTAGTACTCTAACAAAGTAACTTCAGTTTCTCTCAGAAAAGTTAACAACACAACACAGAAGCTTGTGTCGTACTGCCCATTTAAGGATTTATTTTGCTTAGAAAACTTATGTCTTGAAAAAAAAAAAAAGCATCATTTCCTAGGGTTTGTATATACTATGTATGTAAATTTATTAATATTTATTTTGTTTGCAAGAATGACTCCCAATTAGCAGACAGGGCAAAAGCTGCACCCAAGACTGACTGCTCAGACCATGACTGTTCCCCTCTATAAACTCCATATCTGGTCCTCAGGACACACTTCCTATCAGTGTCTCCTGTGCCTACTTGTGACGTGTAATCAGTGGATTCCTGCACCCAATAATGACTATGTTGAATGCTAAGCTTTAATTCTCACAGAAGAATTATAACATTTCCCCCCATTTTCTTGATCTCTTGAGATTTGGAAAAACATGTAAATTTCTGGAGAAATGCCAGGAAGAATTTCCTACCGAAACACAAGTACCAGCTAGTTAGGTGAATTTAGAAAGCATTTGCTTTAGTTTAGGCAGAATATTTAAAACAAGAATCAATTTTCATCCTACATCCCTATGCACTTACAATTCAGTCTTGATTTAAACAAAGGCTTTCCATTCAGATTATATAAGCACCAGAAATACATAGTTACAATCACTGGCTAATACATATTTTGAGTCAAATGAACACTCAATATATGCTGAATAAGCAAGAAATGGTACAAAAATTTTCTACTAAACTACTTTGAAAGGGGGAAGAGTCCATACTGCTGAACAAAATGACAAAGGAAATTGCCTTTAGACCCCTGTCTCCTGAAAGAGGTATTATTTCCAAGTTCAAAAGGTTAATTTTTCTAAAGACAGAAGTATATTGAAACCTCATGTTAAATATAAACACAAACACCACCTACCAAGAGACAGAATTTATATGACTCAAGACCAAACCACTGAGAAAAGGAAAGTAATTCCCAATGTGCCCTTCTGTAAGAATCTCATTTTACACCAAAAAAGAAAAATAAAAATCCTTTTTTTTTTTAAATGATTAATTTGAAAGGAGTCTTGCACCTGAAGGGAGTCAAGTAACAACTCACTGGTTGTGAAAAGAATCAAACGTAGCTGACCTCCTCCTATACAGGCTTAGGGCCTATACTACCCCTCCCTTCCCCCTGAAACCATCCTACTCAGAACTCAACTCTCTTATCTATGACAAAGACTTCCAAACCTAATGTCCAGTCCTTGTCTTTTTCCTGCTTTGCTTCTTTTTCTTTTTTAAAAAGATTTATTTATTTTGAGACAGAGAGAGAGCACGCGAGTGGGAGGAGGGGCAGAGGGGGAGAGAGAGAATCCCAAGCAGACACCACGCTGAGCACAGAGCCCAACCTGGGGCTCAATCTCATGACCCCGAGACCATGACCTGAGCTGAAATCAAGAGCTGGAAGCTCAACTGACTGAGCCACCCAGGCACCCCTCTCCGCTTTGCTTCTAAAACCCCAAGTTTACAGACCACTTGTACAGGGAAATCTAACCATACCCTACACTACTAAAGATATATGAAATCACATTCATCTCCCTCTGAAAAAAGCACCTTTATTTCTCCCACTAGTCCTAAAAGGCAGTAGCTGTGTCTTGCTCTTTATAACCTCCAATATCTAGAAAAATAATCAATACTTGATGACCAAATCGAAGTCAATTTTACCATAATTTTACTCAACTCAAATCTTAAACAGTCATTTGCCTCCCCCACCTATACCCATCCACATATTCAGCCACTCGGGGAACCCTGTCCTAGTTATCCTATTTGTCCCTTTCTTTCTGTCCCTACTGATCCGTATCTTTTAAGTGCTTACCTCTTCACCTTTATCCTGTTAACACCTCTTAATTAGGCTCTAGGGCTTTAACCTTTCTCTCTATGCAATCTACCTTATAAGTAGCAATCTTCTTAAAACAAGTGTTTCTTAATATAACCTTGAGACACCTTCAATAATTCCCTCTGATTAAAGGATAACTATCTTGGACTTTTCTGTTAGCAAATTTGGCCCTGATTTTTCACATAAACATCTAGCAAATTTGGCCCTGATTTTTCACATAAGCATCTATATTTCACTCAGACAGGTCCCTGAAAATACAAATTTTCACTTTTGTCTTATTGGCTCTTTTCCCAATCACCTATATGATTTTAATTTTTTTTTGTTTTAAACTTTAATTTAAATTCTAGTTATTTAACATATAGTGTAATATTGGTTTCAGGAGAATTTAGTGATTCATCACTTACATATAACACCCAAGTGCTCATCGTTAACAAGTGCCCTCCTTAATACCCATCACCCATTTAACCCACCCCCACCTCCCTCCCTCCATCAACCCTCAGTTGTTCTCCATAGTTATGAGTCTCTTATGGTCTGCTTCCCTCTTTTTCCCCTCTTCCATATGTTCATCTGTTTTGTTTCTTAAATTTCACATGAGTGAAATCATATAGTATTTGTCTTTCTCTGACTTATTTTGGTTAGCATAATATACTCTAGCTCCATCCATGTCGTTACAAATGGCAAGATTTCGATTCTTTTTGATGGCTGAGTAATACTGCAGTGTGTGTGTATATATATATATATATATACCCCATCTTCTTTATCCATTCATCAGGTGATGGATATTTGGCCTCTCTCCATAGTTTGGCTATGGTTAATAACATTGCTACAAACATCGGGGTGCAGGTACCCCTTAAAATCTGCATTTTTGTATCCTCTGGGTAAATACCTAGTAGTACAATTGCTGGGTCACAGGGTAGTTCTATTTTTAACTTTTTGAGGAACCTCCATACTGTTTTCCAGACTGGCTGCACTAGTTAGCATTCCCACCAACAGTATAAGAGGGTTCCCATTTCTCCGCATCCTCACCAACATCTGTTGGTTCCTGTGTTGTTTATTTTAGCCATTCTGACAGGTGTGAGGTGGTAGCTCATTGTGGCTTTCATTCGTATTTCCCTGATGATGAGTGATGTTGAGCATCTTTTCATGTGTCTATTAGCCATCTGGATGTTTTCTTTTGAAAAATGTCTATTCATGTCTTCTGCCCATTTCTTAATTGGATTATTTCTGTTTCTTGGGTGTTGAGTTTGGTATGTTCTTTACAGATTTTGGATACTACGCCTTATCAGGTCATTTGCAAATATCTTCTCCCATTCCACAGGCCGCCTTTTAGTTTTACTGATTGTTTCCTCTGATATGCAGAAGATTTTTATCTTGATGAACTCCCAATAGTTCATTTTTGCTTTTGTTTCCCTTGCCTCCAGAGATGTGTCTAGTAAGAAGTTCCTATGGCCAAGGTCAAAAAGGTTGTTGCCTATGTTCTCCTATAGGATTTTGATGGTTTCCTGTCTCACATTTAGGTCTTACAAAAATTTTGAATTTATTTTTGTGTACGGTATAAGAAAGCGGTCCAGTTTCATTCTTGTGCATGTTGCTGTCTGTCCAGTTTTCCCAACACCATTTGTTGAAGAGACTGTCTTTTCTCCATTGGATATTCTTTCCTGCTTTGTTGAAGATTAGTTGACCATATAGTTGTGCGTTCATTTCTGGGTTTTCTATTCTGTTCCACTGATCTATGCATCTGTTTTTTGCCAGTACCATACTGCTTGATGACTACAGCTTTGTAATATAGCTAGCTGAAGTTCAGAATTGTGATGCCTCCAGCTTTACTTTTTTTTTTTCAGGACTGCTTTGGCTATTCAGGGTCTTTTGTGTTTTGAAACAAATTTTAGGATTGTTTGTTCTGGATCTGTGAAAAATGCTGGTGGTATTTTGATAGGGATTGCATTAAATGTGTAGATTGCTTTGGGTAGTGCAGATATTTTAACCATGTTTGGTTAAATCCATCCAATCCATCAGCATGGAATGTTTTCCATTTTTTTTGTGTCTTCAATTTCTTTCATAAGTGTTTTATAGTTTTCAGAGTACAGATCTTTTACCTCTTTGGTTAGGTTTATTCCTAGGTATCTCATTATTTTTGGTTGCAACTGTAAATGGGATCGGTTCCCTGAGTTCTTTTTCTGCTGCTTCATTATGGTGGGATTATATCAAATTCAGAGTTACAGACCTTTATAGTTATAGATGTACATAGCTTTAAAGACCTGAAGGAATAATATTCAGCAACAATTCCAAGTAATTCCTCCCATTTTTCAACATCATTCACACAAATTTAAATGTCTCATATTTGAGCTAATTTCCTCTGAGCTCTCCTTTCATGAATGAAAGACTTCAGCCTTCATCTAAATGATACTGAATTCATTATTAGTACACAAGATCTGTCCGAAGATCTTCCTGAAAAGGTAACATTTTAAAAATAATGACTTGCCCTCAAACAGGTAAAAAATTTTGAAAAATTTTTGGACCAGATTTTTCCTTGGTAAGATTTTTTTTTAAGGATATAAAGATAACAGAATGAGGGATTTTGGAGTCAGACAAACCTAGATTCAAATTCTAGACAGGACGTGTTGGGCAAGTAACCTATAGATCTCAATTCATCATCTATAAAATAGATGTAATAATGCTAACTTTGTAAAGATATTCTGAGAGCCAGAAATAATGAATGCAAAGTGCCTATTATATGTTATATACTGCAGGTAATAAATGCTATTAATAACAATGTAAGTATTTGCAGGGTCATGCTCCCAAATATCTTCAAATTTAGCTAGGTTTTTTCCCTTTTTAAAAAAGATAAAATATCATGGGGTGCCTGGGTGGCTCAGTTGGTTGAGCGACTGCCTTCGGCTCAGGTCATGATCCTGGAGTCCCTGGATCGAGTCCCGCATCGGGCTCCCTGCTCAGCAGGGAGCCCGCTTCTCCCTCTGACCCTCCCCCCTCTCATGTGCTCTCTCTCTCTCTCTCATTCTCTCTGTCTCAAATAAATAAATAAAATCTTTAAAAAAAAATAAAAAAATAAAAATAAAAAAGATAAAATATCAAACATTAAAGTAAATACAGATAATATAACAACACCCATTTATCAACTACTCAGAGAAAAAAAAAGGTACCACTAGAATAAAAAATAACCAAGTGAATAGAATCAAACAATACTATAACCTAAATGAAGGATTCACAAACCAATGCAAGGTAGAAATTATTTTGTGGTTGTAACTTCTAAAACAGCTTGTCTTGTAAATGAATTTCAAAATCCATCATGTTAACAGGCTTCTCTACAGAAGAACTAAACATTTTGCTATATAACATGGACATAGTGCCATTAAAGGATTAATTCCTACTATCAAAATGTCACCTTGAAGCTGCCTCCCCTAATACAAGCATATCTCCTTTTATTGTGCTTCACTTTATTGTGCTTCACTTTATTGTGCTTCAGAGATACTGTGCTTTTTACAAATTGAAGGTCTGCGTCAAGTCTAAATTCTAAAAATGTTTGATTCACAAAACAGGAAGAACAAAAAGGACAGAGGTGCAAAAAACCAAACCGAGCCAAACAGATGAGACAAAAAATAAATGGCAAAATGACAGACCTAAATATAACTTAATCATTACATTAAATGTGAATGAACTAAACAGCCTAATGAAAAGGCAGAGATTGTTAGACTACACATAAAAGAACCATTTATATTTAAATATAAAAACACAAAAAGACTGAAAGTAAGAAACTGTAGAAAAAAACACAGAAACCATACAAACAATAAACATAAGAAAACTGTAGCATCTTTATCAGTTTAGACAAAATAAATACCAAGACAAGAAATATTATGAGACAAAAAAGGACCCTTCATAATGGTAAAAGGGTCAGTATGTCAAGAAGAAATATGCACCTAATAACTACAAAAAAGAGATAAACTCATAGTCATGCTTGAAGATTTATACACACTTTTATTCAGTAATTGACAGAACTAGACTAAAAAAATTAGTAAAGATACAGAAGATCTGAATGACTGTACAGGCACCCCTTACTTTGAGTTACTACATAGAACTCTGTCCCTGCTTTGCACTGTTCTGATATGCAGGGTTTTGGTTAACATAGTTCCATGTGGAGTAAGGACTGTCTGTATATGTTTTTGTATAGTTTTGGGTTTTGGAAGTATGTTAATGCCCCACATACTAAAATAAGAATCAATAAGGATGGAAAGGCAGAGGTGGGAGGGAGGGAAACTGAAACTGAAAGCAAACAGAAAAGAATAAACCCAGCTATATTTCAAATGCATAACATAACACGCTGAAGGGGGAAAATTAATCTAATTCATGAAAATAGTACTTGACCATATGCCCTTAATCTTGGGTAGAGTGGGGGAGAACCGCAAATAAATCCTGAATTTCTTTTAATTTTTTATTGTTATGTTAATCACCATCCATTACTTCATTAGTTTTTGATGTAGTGTTCCATGATT
>NC_138374.1:12279155-12323279 GCF_054177405.1 Leptonychotes weddellii | reverse complement strand
TATCTTTTTTTTTTTTTTCTTAACATATATTGCATTATTTGTTTCAGAGGTACAGATCTGTGATTCAACAGTCTTGTACAATTCACAGCGCTCACCATAGCACATACCCTCCCCAGTGTCTATCACGCAGCCACCCCATCCCTCCCACCGCCCCCCCACTCCAGCAACCCTCAAGTTTGTTTCCTGAGATTAAGAATTCCTCATATCAGTGAAGTCATATGATACATGTCTTTCTCTGATTAACTTATAAATCCTGAATTTCTTTTCGTAAGTATGTTTTCTCTACTTATACAGACAAAGCAAGTCTGAAACTATCTGAGATGTATTACGGGATAAAACAAATGAGTAAACTGCTGATGTTACTGGGAGCCAGGGTTCAAGGGACAAAAATATGAAAGGAGCAAAAACCAAGGCACAGAACAACCCTATGAGAATGAACTGGAATTGGATTTTTGGGTCAATTCACGATTTCTAAATTATATATGTGTTGTATATATTATATACCTGTAAGTGTCTATACATGTATGTATTTGTTAACTGTCCACTAATGGGGCCTCTGATTATATACGAGTAGCAATGACTATACCCAACACCCAGATCTTGGTTTTTAGTATTATTTTCTACTAAAAGGAACCAAGGCTCTTTGGAAAAATAGCGGATTCTAGGACTGAGACAGAGAAGATACAAAATGAACCTAGAACAATTGTTATACCACAGAGTGATAAAGACCTTTAAAAAAAAATAAAAAGAAGCAAAAAAAGACAAGTTTATGTCAGATGCAGCATACCGGAGCCAGTTTGAAGAGGCTCCCAGAGGCCCAATTCGGGACAACTTAGGCACCAAAATAATTAAGGAGAGTCAAAGAAAAAAACAGGAATCCATGCATCCATGCTGATAATAGATAATTAGGGAATAAGGGAAGACTCCTGGTAATAGAGTAGAATGTCAACTGCTGTGGTTTTCTGTCTTCGTGTTAACATTTGAAAAAATTTTAAATGATGTATTTTTGGAACCCAGTAAAACAAAACACTTTAGAAGCTACTGACAAAATACAGACTTTAGAACAGTGTGACTCAGTGAAGAACTGACCTTAATCAGAATTTCCTATCTATAATTAGGACAGGCTATCCTAAATATACTGCTTTAGAGTACAGAACTCTCACACAACAAAATTTCATAGGCTTTGCATTCACCAACTACAAACTTAGTTTGTTTAAAATGTAACTGGTTGATAAAATAAGCCAAAGAAAAGAAAATATATCTATTATATCAATGTCTTTTAACATAAAGATGTATATGACAAATCCCATCTAGAATTTGGTGCCAGAATTTCTTTTCCCCTGAAGAACATGTATAGTACACCAGAAAATAAGAGCTAAGTAATCCATCAAGTTTCCTTTGCTGCCAGAAAATTGATCTTTTCTTCTCTATATGGTTATTTTTTATATAATTTATCTTCTATTTAACTGCACATGGGCATATATTTTCTCCGCAAAATACCTCAAATCCTTTAAGATGGAATGTAATTTATGAGATAAATTGTAAATCTAAAAATAATCTCAATATGATTGCAACACGAATGTTTAATTTAGTCTTCTAATAGCAGTGCTATGAATACAGCAATTGAGTTCATCTATGGTTAAAAAAAAAATCAGCTATAGTCAATGCAAAAAAAATTCAGAATGACTGTTTTTAAAAAAATTTGACAAATACAAAGTGTTAGAACCAATTTTTACAAGTGAAGTTGTGTTTCTGCCCCCAAGATTTTAATCGGGAAATTCAAAACTATATTTCAGATAATTAGAAAATAACTTCCCTTTACACCGTGAGACCCTTTTAAAGTAATAAAATTCAAATTCCAGGGGGCACCTGGGTGGCTCAGTCAGTTAAGTGTCTGCCTTCGGCTCGGGTCTTGATCTCAGGGTCCTGGGATAGAGCCCTGCATGGGGCTCCCTGCTCAGTGGGGAGTCTGCTTCTCCCTCTCCCTCTGCCAACTCGTGCTCTCTCTCAAATAAATAAAATCTTAAAAAAATTCCAGTTTTCACAACCAAATACACAAAGAAAAATATACTTTTGTTTAAAGATTTGTTTTCTTCTTGATAAATACTATGATTATATTAAGGCATAATAATAGAGACTACTGGGGCGCCTGGGTGGCTCAGTCTGTTGAGCATCTGACTCTTGATTTCAGCTCAGGTCATGACCTTTGGGTTGTGAGATAGAGCCCTGCACTGGGCTCCTCGCTCAGCATGGAGTCTGCCTGTCCCTCTCCCTCTGTTCCTATCCCTGCTCCCCCCCGTCACTTGCGCAGTCTTTCTCAAATTAATAAATAAATAAAAATCTTAAAAAAAAAAATATAGGCTACATCTGTCGAAGGCTTGCTATGCAGTAGGCACTGCGGGTTATGTACCTTTCTCTGATCACAATTACCAGCAAGGCAGCAAGCATCCTTGCCCATTCTAGAGATGTGCAACTTGTATAAGGACATACAGCAGTAAGAGCACATGGCTAAGATACGAACACAGCACTTTCCACCTCAAATGCCAGTATTATTTCCACAACTCCAATATTTTCAGTAAAGTTTGTTTTCTATGGATACTTCTGATTTGTTTCATCGGCAAATGCATTTAAAAATGCATTTCCCTCTGTAAGTCTGAAACTACATCAAAATAAAGTTTAAAAAACGTCCTCACAACACAGCCATTACTTCAAATTAAAAAGTTTAAGAAAGAAAAAGAAATCCTCATAGAGAACTATGGTTGTCTGGGGATAATGAGTTTGATGTTCTATTTTATGGACTTGGGAAAAAAATTACTGAAGTTCTATTATTTTTACCAGATTCAAGGTCAAGTTCTACAAGCCTAGGAAATAAGCATTCATAAGAATGTTAACCTAAAACTATTAACAATAGTAAATGATACATATGACATTATAACAACTTGAACATGTACGTCTCTTTCAAGCAAGAGAAATGTGAATATGCATGTCTAAAAGCTAAAAACCCAGGAAACTTTAACTCATGACAGCATGCTAATTTGAAACAACTTTATCCACATACAAATGGTCCACAGAAATGTTTTAATTTTAAATGTTTATGTTCTTGCGGGTCCTGGGTGGCTCAGTGGGTTGAGCGTCAGGTCATCTCATGGGTTGTGGATCAAGCTCTGTGCTCGCTGGGAGTCCACTTGAAGATTCTCTCCCTCTGTCCCTCCCCCAAGTACATGCTCTCCCTCTCTCTAAAATAAATAAATAAATCTTTAAAAAAAATGTTTATGTTCTCTTAAAAATTTGATCATTCAATAATTTTATTCTATTTGCCTCAAACCTTTTCATATCACTAAATGAAGTAGTCATGGTAAAAAACATCTCAAGGGTCTTAAACCTTTAAGTTTCCAAAATTGAAATGATAAGCATTTTTTTTTTGTCCTCCCTCCAAAAAAAGGGCACTTACTTTTTCTTCCACTTTCTTTACAGTGTCACTTTCTTTCTGCTTTAGAGTTTATATCACACAAAATGAGTTTACATTCAGGAGCAGGAAAAATTCTTAAAATATAAATGCTTAGATTACAATAATATGTCCTCTTTAGTTTAAATCCTACAAACTTGGAATCCATCTGACCTGAGAATTCTACTTTTTATACTAAGAAAATAGTTTAGAAGAAAAACAATGTAAGTAAGATTTTAATGAGAATGAATGTTAGAATTCAATTTGAAGACAAAAAAAAGGCAGGGATGAGTAGAAAACAGTAATTTATTCTTTCCTTCATAAACAATTTTAAGTAATCCTTAAACTGTGTGAAAATAACACAGCACCACAATACTAGGTAACTTTACATGATGGGGTTTATAAAGATAGTGACTGGAAAACGCTTTAGATAGTGTGCTTCCTCCCAAGATATAATCAATCTATAACCCCACCAGCAACATTAAGGCAAAAGAACTAGTTTTTAAAAATTCCTGGCACACTCTTAAATGAATAAGTAAAATCTAAAAAAAAAAAGGGGGGCACCTGGGTGGCTCAGATGGTTAAGCGCCTGCCCTCAGCTCAGGTCATGATCTCCAGGTCCTGGGATCGAGCCCCATGTCGGGCTCCCAGCTCAGCGAGGACTGTGCTTCTCCCTCTCCCTCTGCCTCTACTTCTCCCCCCTGCTTGTGCTCTGTCTCTGTCTCTCTCTCTCTCAAATGAATAAATAAAATCTTTAAAAAATAAATAAATAAAAATTCCTAGCACATTATCTCTTTATTACACATCATCTACATCATAGTAAACAAATGTATGTTGAATAAGTGAATAATAAATCTCCTTCAAGGCTATCTTTGCAGGTTTGGGGAGGGGTAGATGAGTAGGTAGATTCGGAGAGTTAAGAAATTCTGTCCAAAATTGCCCTTCTAATATTTAAAAGTTGCTATGACTATTTTGGAAAAGATAATCCAATGGTATGATTGTGAATCTACAAGAAATGTGAATCTACAAGAAAATTCACTGAAAGAAAAAAAAACATCTGGTCAAAATTTCCTTAGACACAAATCACTTGAAAAATGTCCTTCCTAATGTTAATGTGACAAACCCAAATTATAATTAGATATTTAATACTCATGCTTACATACCGTATTAGCTTAGCCAATTCAAATTCAGACTTGTGTAGAGCTGTGTTTTTCTTGTGTCATTTAACTGTACACTACAGTCCCTTTTACAAAATCTACAGCATATTTAGTCTTTGATAAGAGAATTCCTTTTCAAACAGTCTTTCTGACATAATGATGTACAATACTGAATCATTCCAACACAAAACAAAAAAAATGTTTAGCACATTCTTAGTATACTTAAAATTAACCTATTAGCAAGGACACAAATATATTAGGTACAAAATATAACTGTGTACTCAGGCACTTGTTTTTATTATGGGCGGGAAATAAAAATAGAAGTGATAAGTACCAAATAAGTGGTATAAACAAGTGTCATAGAAATGTAGCATAAGGGCAGTATACTTGTACTTGAAATGATTTTAATAAGAGGCAGGTGTTGAAGTCGATCTAGGAAGTTTGGTTTCAAGAAGCAGAAAATGGGATAGGGCCTTCAGCCTGGAAAACAGTGGGGAGTCAACATAAGAAGCTTAGTATGGTAAAACATCTAAGGCAGGGAATAGTGAACTATGGTCCATGGGCCAAATCCAGCCCCCTGCTTGTTTTTGTGTAGCCTATAAACTACCATAGGTTTTCACAGTTTTAAATGATTGAAAAAAATTAAAAGAATATTTCATGACACACAAAAATTATGAAATTCACACGTAGAGTTTTATGGGTACACAGCCATACCATGTACTATGACTGCTTTCATACTATATGGCCGAGCAACAGAGACCATGTGAATCGTAAAGCCTAAAATATTTACTATCTAGCCCTTGAGAGAGAAAGTTTACCAACATCTTCCTTTAGGAAAACCTATGTGGCTGAGGCACTCTGAGTGAGGGGCTGAGAGGAGAAAGAAGCCAGAGAGGCAAGAGGGGCATGCAGACCATAGCAAGGATTTGGGTCTATATTCTAGTAACGGGGAAGTCATTAAAGAATTTTAAGTAGGAAAGTGACAAGAAGATTTGCATTTTAAAAAGGTCATTCTGGTGGTTATATCGGTAACCAGTATTAGGAGAAAAGTAAGGAGGTTAGTGTGGTAAGTAGTTTAAGCAAGATATGAACACAGTTGAGACTATAGGGCAGGCAAAGTAAAATAAGGGAGGCTGGGCAAGATTATTTCTGAGATCCCTTTCAGCTCTAAAATTTTAAGAATCACAGGGCTTTCTAAGCATTTCTGATTGGTATTTCCAATTATCACATAACAAGTCTCAAAAATGTTATACTATAAACAGCTCTCCAATAGTTAGTAAATTGGAAATATGCCAAAAGAGCATCAAGCATTTAAAAAGTCTGGGAATTACTGAAGGACAAATGATCCTCTCCATTAGAATGCTTTCTTAAAATATGGTTTATATTTTTTGCAAGTTGGAAAGGACTAGTTTTATGAAATTTATGATTAAAGATTTACTGATCATACATAATTAATTAACACAAAGGGGGAACAAACACAAACATGCTTAAGTATATTTTCACTGCATTTTCTTTCCCATAATGTAGCAATGATGAAATAAAGAACATACCTGCTACATTCTAACAATGTAACTTTAAGGCGGCCTTCAGTAAGTGCCCATTGTTGTATATGGATATGCTCTTCTTCATCTTCTTCAAATCCTTGCGAAGTTTGGAATGGAAAAAACGGCTTAAACCTGGGAAAAGTAAAGATAAGTCTAAATTTTTGGACAATAAACACCACAGTTTAAAGAGTAATAACAAAACCTACCTGTAGGAAAGCGATGTAAAACAAAAACCTAATACTGCATGAGCCCTAAAAATCCAAAGCTTATCATTCTCCCCTACAACTGGCAGCAGATGGTGTCTTCTCTCTGGCACCCAGACCTCCTGCTTTTTTTTTTTTTTTTTTGCATGCCCTCATTGACAAGGCAAGACACTTAGAAAAAAGAAAAAGAAAATCTAAAGACCACCATTAGGTCCTGAAACTTGGGTGGGTCAGGACAGTGATTCTTTCTGGACCAGATGGCAAGAGTGTTTCTACAGTACAAGATCAAAATTCAGAATGCACTGTTCTGGAAACAATATAATTCATAGTAATTAGTACATGAAAATGATTAACAATAACAACAATTAATGGTGGCAAAGGTATTCATCAGAATTGTCTACTATTTGCCAGGCAGTGTGTTAAGAGCTTTCCAAGCTTTCTCTTACGTAATGCTCACAATCCTGAGAGGGTGATAGAACCAGCTTCCCTTTCCAGATGAGAATAGTCAGCCTTATAAGTTAAAGGATTTGTTCAGTGTTACATGGTGGGTGGCAAAACCAGAATTCAAGCTAGTCTGACTCCATCAAAGCCCAAACACTTCAGTTACCTATGAATAACTCAGGCCTATATGTGCTTATTCTTTAATACTCTGGTTTTCATGGAGAAGCTTGTGCTGAGTTAGGAACTATAGGCTTTAAAAACTTTAATTTGAAACACAATCCATACTCCTTCATTAAAGCAAAGGACAAGGAAAATGAAGAGAAAATTGGGCTCGGGGGCCTATAGTTTTCAATTCACCTTACACATTGTCACCAGACATGATGGCTTCAATGGCTTCTCACTAACCACACACAAAAAGAGACGGTCAAAAGTTCTTGGTTTCACATCCAAGGTCCACCACAATTAATCTTTCCACTGGCATTTTTCCTTATTAGAAACCTTCCTATATTGAAAGTGTAGTCACCTCATGTACTCTGAAGATACTATGCACATTCCTGCTTTCAGGCCTTCTGAACTAACTGGATGTTTTCCCTACTTCTCAAAGCCTAGCCAAATCCTAAACGCTTTTTGTAATCGGCTTTAGGTCCCAGATCACAGCAGAGCACATGCACTGCTTTCACTCTTCTTTATTTTGTAGTCACTTAAATTGCTGTGCATTTATGCCTTGAAATCTCAAACGTGACCTGGTCTCACACTGTTTGTACCCTTCAGGCAAATAATCAGGACTCAAGTATGTGTTGAGCTGATTTATAAAAATCCAACACTAAAAATGAAATAAACATTTAGAATATATTAATAGCCCACTACAGTTTATACCGGAAGATATTGATAGAGGGGGAGAAATACTGTTTTACAGTTTCCCAATGAACAGGATAAAAGGAAAAACTTTTTAGGGAAAGATAAGTGGGTATACAAACCATGTTCAGTGCTTTTCTCCTGCTTCTGAATTAGGGGGCAGGCAGAAAGTCCTCCTCAATTCCTTAATTTGCATTTGAAGTCATGTGATTCAAACTGGCACCAAATTTTTAGAGGGAAAAAAATGAGGAACTAAATCTATTATGTTAATATATTATTGTAGTTGAGTGCTTTTAACACACAAGTCTTATGGCTCCTGTAGAACACATCACTGTCACTCCATAAAACATTACAAAGATCACTATACTATACACAACCAACTTTGAATGTAACAATCCAGCTAAATCACAGCTGCTCTATGAATCAACTTTTCTTGTCATATATTAACTTAAAATTCAATAAAAACATTTCCCACAGGTGTGTGACTTCAATGTTCTATGGAATAAAGTCTAACTTGGTTTATTAATGCTGCTAGCAGTGTTTCCTAAAACTGTTTATGCCACAAAAGTACACTAAAATCACAAAACTGAATTCCATTTAAAAATAACACACTAAACAGTGGGATAAAGCTATCTGTTCACCGAGCTAATAAATAAAATCCACACATTCACATTCCCTAAGGACACTTGGTTTTCAAAACTTTTAAGTCCAAGGCTTTAAGTATCCCAAAACCCATAAAGAAATCTAAACAATAAAGCAGGCTACCCCTTCCTTTTACCTTCCCATCCTACCACATTATCCTTCCTCAGAATTCATGAACCTTTTCTTCTGTTAACCTATCAACTTAAAAATGTCACTGTCTTCTCATTCAAGTTCCCTGAATAAGCTACTTGTACGTCGTCCTGCAGAAGCCCTAAAAAACCAACCCAGAAAGATCAACTTCTGACATGACAGCATGAAGAGCTCCACTGACCCCCTCTGCAATAAAACTGGTGGAAATTATTAAAATAAAAACAAAAACATAAAAAAAACACGTAAAGCCTCTGAAATGTCCCTAAGGGTAAACAGCAAATGAAGGAACTTCTATTCAAGAAAATCTACAAAAATTTGTTAAGAAAGGTGTGAGTCTGTGGTGCCTAAACCAAGACCGCCCCCTCCAACAAGCTCAGCAAGGAAGAGATTCCACTCTAGGCTGCTGCAGCCAAGAACACAAGCGTCTCACCTCCAGGTCACAGTCAAAGGGAGACTTCCTGAGAAGAGCAGGACAGCAGTGTTTCCCATCCAGCCTTCTGCCTCCTAGTACAGAGCCAAATTCCAGGCAGGTGTAGTCAAGAGATGGGAGCTCCCTTCCTTGACCCTGCCCCTGTTTGTGGAATGGAGATTTCATGCTGGGCACAGTGCCCTGATCGTCTTTGCTCTGGCTCCTGCTGCAATGGTTCTATGCCAAGAGAGGCAAGCCTAAAGCACCTCAGGCTGCTGCCACCCCTCCCCCACTCTTACCCAGCTTCTAGAGTGGGGGTGTCACTCACAGAGAAGCTTGCCATTGTTCCCACCCCCAGCTCCAGAACTCTGACTCAAAATTTTTGCTAAGGGGGCTGGAAAGGGTAAGGCATGCCATAAAAAAAGCTCCTGATCTCTTCCCAAAGGAACTAAGAAGCTCAAACCTAAGGGGAAGGAGATTCATGGATTTAATGAAGATATAGCCTACAACAAAGGTTGCCTAGTTTACAGGAAATAAGACAGCTGGGCGATCTCTCCTGGGGTGAGAACAAGTATCAAACAAAGACCTCAGAAATTATTCCTTCAAAGAAGCCACAATTTGACTGGGTTAGATGGTAGAACAATATATGCCCCAGAGTACTGGTGAAAACAACAGGCACAATGGGGGTAGAGGGTAGACTTCACTAAAATAAGCCAGGCAATCACTAAAAAACAAATAAATAATGAACCCTGGGAGGGGGGACCAGGGCTCAAAGTTGCTACAATATTATCTAAAATATTTAATTTCCAACAAAAATTGTGAAGCATGCAAAGAACCAGGAAAGCAGATTTCTTTCTGACCCATAAAGCAGAAAGCAGGCAACACAAACTGCCAGTGAGAATGACCAGGTATTGGATTTAACAGAAAAAGAATTCAAAACAGCCATTACAAATATGTCCATGAAAAATTTTAATAGCATGATTAAAGAGGTAAAGAGAGGTATTATGCCAATGCCACATCAAATAGAGAATATCAATGTATATTTAAAAAAAAAACAACCAAGTGGGAATTCCAGGGTTGAAAACTAACAACTGAAATAAATTCACCAAAAGGGCTTTCAACCATAAATACGAACTGGCAGAAGGAAAGAAGTAGTGAATCTGAAGACAGAGCAACAGACATTATGCAAGCCAAAGGACAAAGAGAAAAAAGAATAAAGAAAAATGAAGTAAGCCTTAGAGAATGTGGGAGATCATTAAGTACACCAACACACACATAACGGGAGCGCCAGAGGGAGGGATGGGGAGGGGAGAGGAGGAGAGAGAGGGAGTAGAAAAAATAGTGAAAGAAATAATAGAGGCAGCCAGTAAGCCCTAAAGCCACAAATTATAGGATTCCATTCATATGAAAATCCAGAATAGAGAAATCTACAGAGACAGAAAGTACATTAGTACTTAGGGTTGGGGTGGTTAGGAGGAGGATAGCTGAAGGGTAGAGGGTTTTCTTTTTTGAGGTGATAAAACTGTTCTAAGAGGGACTGTGGTGATGGTTATACATACCTGTGAATATACTAAAAATCACTGAATTGTAAGCTTTAAATAGGTGAATTTTATGGAATATGAATTATACCTGAATAAAACTGTTAAGAAAAATCCCAACCCAGTTTACCCAGAAAGAATTTCTTATTGTTGCTTTGATATGTAAATGCTTGGTTAGAATTATCTGATTAAATAAGAAACAAAACCATAAATGACAGCTCCATTAAAATAACTGATAGCCCCTTTTAAGACTTATGAAAAAGATTAAACAGTTACCATACCAGGTACTGACTAAAAGTCACTTATTTGCTCACTTAATCCTTACAACCACCCCAAAACTGGGCATTTGCAGGTCTAACTAGGTCTTAGAGGTCTCACAAATACTACACACTGAAGCCAAAACTGGAACTTATATTAGTCTGCTAGGGCTGCTGAAACAGAGTACCACAAACCGTGTGGCTTAAAAAACAGAAATTTATTTTCTCATAGTTCTAGAGTCTGAAAGTCCAAGATTAAGGTACCAGGAGGTCTGGCGTCCCGTGAAGCCTCTCTCCTTGGCTTGCAGACAGGCACGTTCTTGCTGTGTCCTCTCATGGCTTTTTCTCTCTGCACATACATTCCTGATGTTTCTTCCTCTTCTTATAAGGATACTGGTCCTACTGGATTAAGGCTCCATCCTTATGACCTCACTTAACCTTAATTACCTCATGAAAGGCCCTACCTCAAACACCGTTACGCTGGGGGTTAGGGCTTCAACATATGAATTCTGGGGGACACAATTCAGTCCACAACAAAACTCAAATGTGACTCCAGAGCCTGATCTGACTGCTACCCAGTTTTCTGCAGGAATAATGCACTAAACCTGGCCTGAAGGTACCCAGCAAGGACACTCATGGTTTCACACATATTATTGTTCTTGATCCATAAAATAACATGGTGAAGCACAGTTGCAAATCATTTCTTCATTTTACACAGATAAGGAAACTAGTTCAGAAGAAAACAAAGAGACTGCTGGAGACTGCATCCTTTATTAAAAAGTTACATGAAAATAAATGCCAGCAAAATGAGGGCATAAAGCAAGAAAGAAGAAAGTGATCCAGAAAATAGTGGATCCAAGTCCAGAAAGCAATGATATTGTACACCCAGAAGACAGGTATGTGACAAGCCAAGAGAGAAGTCTGTTGTGGAACAGGGGAAGAAGGCTCCAAGAAGACCTCTTGGAAATAAGGGGAATGGACAAGATAGACAGAAGGAATGAAAAGGGAGAGGTTAATTTTTCATTTAAATCTTGAAAATTTGGTTAAGGCAATTAGGTAAAAAATAAAGAATTCAAACTTGATTATAGGGACATACTGCTTTGAATGGCACAAAGATTTTGAAATTGGAATATAGAGAAGGAAACATAAAACTGCATGTTAGGTAGCTCTGCAATAAAGAAAAATTATACAGACATAGTAACAATGTAAACACAAAGACCAGTCAAGGAAGACAACTCTGAACAGAATATAAATGTTATCAATTATATATAAATAAGCATATAGTTCAATTTATGAATTGAAAACAATGATATAACTAGATTAGGAGGGGCGCCTGGGTGGCTCAGTCGGTTAAGTGTCTGCCTTCGGCTCAGGTCATGACCCCAGAGTCCTGGGATCGAGCCCCGCGTCGGGCTCCCCGTTCAAAGAGGAGCCTGTTTCTCCCTCTCCCTGCTGCTCCCCCTACTTGTGCTCTGTCAAATAAATAAATAAAATCTTAAAACAAAACAAAACAAAAACTGTATTAGGAGAAGGCAGAGGGAAGGTGAGAGAGGGTATCACCTAACTAAATCCTTACCTACCTCAGAAAGAAGTTAATCAACAGACAATGTCTGAAATTGTTAAATCAAGAACCGCAATATAACATTGTTGAGCAATATAGAGGTAACACCATAATTAATTAGCAAAGCTAACTTTACTGAGTACTTACTGTATAAAAAGCATTACGTTTATTAATTCTTAACAACAATTCTATGAGATGAGTACCATAATTCCCATTTTGTAGATGAGGAAACGGAGACACAGAAGTTAAACAGCTTGCTCAAGGTTATACAGCTAGTAAGCAGTGTAGCCAAAAAGAACCTAAGCAGTTAGGCTCCCAAATCTGTGTTCTTAATCAGTGCCTCTTAAAAGCTGTTACAAACAGAAATAGTTACAAATGGTTGCTTCTGAAGAGTATGACTTAGGTGAGCAAAGTAGAGGGTTTAGGGAAGTGACTGTTGACTTTCATTTTAAGTCGTTCTGTTATTATTTGATTTTTTATTTGATTTTTAAATTATGTACATTAACTAAAATGAAAAGACAATACCCAGTGCTGGAGAAGATGTGAAACTGCTAGTGTAGACTATTAGAACTACTTTGAAAACTCTGTGGTAGTATTTACTAAACCTGAAGAGATACATAATCTGTGACCCAGCAAACCTACTCCTAGATATAGCCAATAGAAATGTCCACAAATGTATAAGAATAATCATAACAGCGCTATCCAATGGTTCATCAACAATAGAAGGGATAAACTGAGGTACAATCACACAGTGGAATACTCCACAGCAAATACAATGAACTACACATCCATACACAATGACATGAATTAATTTCACAAATGTACTGCTGAGCTACATAAAGAATCTAGAAAAACAATGAGCGCATACAGTATGGCTCAATTTATATAAAGTTCAAAAACAGATAAAATAATAAAAACCACCCCAAAATCAATGGCGGTAGAAGTCAAGATAGTAGCTACTCTTAGGCAGAGCAGGGAGGGTAGTGACTGGGTGGCAGGGACTTCCTGACTGCTGGTAATATTCTACTTGCTTGTTCTGAATGCTCTTCTCTTCACTGTGTAAAATGCACTGAAGTTTATAATTAGTGCACATTTAAGGGGTGAGTTGTATTTCTGTAAAAGTTTAAAAGAAATACCATGTTTAATTTAAAAATGTACATTACTTTGGTAACATTTTAAAAATATACAGTATTTAAATTTTACACCTACAAGAGAAGCCAAGCCTTCTTCTCGTATGTGGATCTGAATCTTTTTTAATGTCTAAAATGTTTTTTCTCTCAGATGTTTCTTCAAGAATGCTCTATAAGCACCCTGAATGCCAGCTGGTGACATCTCCATCACATGGTAGCAGTAAAACTGTTTGTAAACACTGTGATCTTTAGAGAAAGAGGGTTTACTACAAACCCAATATAAAAATAGTCTGAGGTCTAAATCTACTCTTGATTTCAGCATGGGCTTGTGTGTCTTTGCCAAAGTAATAAATCTGCTCAAGTTTTCAGCTCAATAAAAGGGAAAATTCATTAACAATTAGAGCAAGTAAAAAAAAAAAAAAAAAGGCACCGCTATTTCACTGCATTGCATACCTTCTATCTCTAGAAATACTCAGGCAGAAGTTGGACAAGACTTGTCAAGGAGGGAGGGTGTCATGAAAACAACACAAAAGTTAGAATCATACAATCCCAACACCCAGAGATTTGTTTCAAAATAATCAGGGGAGGGGAGTGTGGGGAGACAGAGATGGTCAAAAGTGGCCATAAATTAATGACTGTCTGCTATGGATTATGGGGGTTTACTGAACTATTCTCTTAACTTCTGAGTTAAGTTTGAAATTTTCCATAATGAAGAATTAAAAGAGGTTTTTTTCTGCATACTAAAACAACTTCAGTTCTCTCTTCCTGTCTCCTTTCTCTTCAATACTTTTTTTAGCAACATCATTTGCTCGGTTTCTACAAGTTCTATATATTGATGCCTAAAAGTAAATGAGACACCTTTTCTTTAAACTTCCTCCTCTTCTATTTTCTTACTGGCACTGTGGATTTCATAGACACTCGGGAACCTGCAGTTACATTATTTACTCTTTCCCTTCTCACAACTAATCCGTTCCACCTCCATTCCTCTCTATTGTATTACTAAGATGTCTCTTCCACTGTTGTTTTGTGTTGCCCACTGGCCTGGCTCAGATTTTCACTGGTTACTTAGAAGGCTGTGGTTTCTGAAATTAGGTTTCCTCTTCTTAAAAAGAGTATTTTTAAAAAACAAAACAAAAGCCTGCAGTTTCTTTAAATAAAAAGCTACCTCATAGGACTTTTACAAAGACTTAGAGAATTCACACATGTGAAACACCTAGTGGAGTTCCTGGCATGTACCAGACACACAGATTCTGGTTTTCTTCCGAGTCTTATCAAACTGGTTTCCCCTTTACCTCACTGCATCCCTAAAGATAACCATACAATGTCCTGATTCAGTTCCTTTATTTCTCCCACCAACACTATACTTCTATCCCATCTCCCTGTGTCTAAAGAACTGGTCAGCTCAAATGTAATCTCATGACTTTCCACAAATGTGCTTACTTGAGAATACAGAGACCAAAGTTAGGCATTCAGAGACTATAGTCTTATTTCATGTTCAGGAATACAAACAACACTACATCCTGCCTAAGGAAGAGAGTAGAACAAGCAGTTCTCAAGAGGCAATTGGGAGTTCTGTGTGGTTTTTGCCTTTCAGTCTGACAGTCTTGGCTCTCTCACATTAGGAACTAAAAAAATCTAAGTGTGCTCCAAATTCTCCTAAACCAAATACCTAAACTAGACAAAGCAGGGGTGATCATTTTCAAAATGTTTCATTTGTCATTCTTCAGAGGTATCTTAGTATTCCTTTAAATAATGAGTTCCCCTGCTGCATTTAAGTATCATTACAAAACCTCAATTGGCCATAACTCTTCTGGCACACATTATTATACAAAGTATGGCACACTAACACAAAACTACATACAAGTTAGAGAGAAAACAAAGTATAAGTGGTTCAAAACACTCTTAATTTTCTCTATTAGTAAACCATGAAACTAAATTGCAAATTTTCAATTTTACTTAAACAATTTGATATTACATTAAAAAGACAATTCATGAAGGAAACTCCTCCATGCTTACCAGGGTTAGTATTGCCATATTATTTCTCCTGAGAGACTGTTTGCCTGCTAACCACTTATAACTAGTCCCCCATGGTAAGCTCCTTCCACCATTCAAATTCTACTTCAGAAAGTCACCTCCTCTCTGTAAACTGTCCCCTCCACCCAGTATCACTTCCTCACCTGTGTTCTAAAAGCACTTTACACATACCTCTACTATGCGCTCATCACCCTGTTTCCTTGTCTCTTTCTCTCTAGTTTTCCCTTCACACCACCCCCTCTTCCCAACTAAATTGTGAGTTGCCTGGAGAAAAGAAACACACATGACAGCTACTGGAGAAGAGTGGGTAAGAGCAGACTTTGGAGCTTGAACATAGCTTGGCTTGGAATCCTGTTCTGCCACTTCCTAGCAACATAACCTTGAGCATACTCAGACTTTAAGCTTCAGTTTCCTCATATGAAAAAGGAGGATAATAATTACACCCAGCTGACAGAGCTGTTATAAGAATTACGTGAAATAATAAAAAGCATTTGGCATCCCTTACTCCTCAGCTTCTTTTTGACAAGGCAGTTTAAAGCAGTGTTAAGCACACAGGTTTTAGAGTCAGTGCTTGGTTTTGAATTTTGGTTCTTACATCTGCTAACTTTAAGACCTTGGGCAAGCCGCTTCAACTTTGAGAGCCTCAGTTTCTTCATCTGTAAAAGTAAGATAATAATTATTACCTATCTTATAGGGTTATTGTAAGGATTAGATGAGAAGGTTCACATAAAGCATTAAGCACTGGGAGGTGCTCTAGAAATATTTCCTATCAAACTTTGTATTTACCTATTTTAAGGTTGGTCTCCTAGAGACCTAACCACAGAGCAAACTCCTTCCCTTCCACAAAGAACCATTTCAGGAGTCAGCATTCACCAAGTATGATGTTCAAGGTCATAGCTGTTGGCCTTCCTTGGACTTTAGATTCCACATGGCCATGATCTCAGTCATCGTACCAGTTGATTTTTTTAAAAATTGTGTTCTTTCTGAAGATATCAACTTGCAAGTGCAAGGAAACTAATAATAGCCAGCATGCCTCCCTACCTTAGGCGTTACTTTTCTACCTCTGCATCATTAAGCTTTGTAACTAAAGCATATATTAAAGCTGAATATAGTAAGACACTGACTTATGGAAGCCTATGGAGAATTGTTCTATTTATGGAATTCCTGGGTGCGTACCACGCTGACAGAGTCTATACTTGGGAAAGTGATTTTAATTCCTGTGCTCGTAAGGAGAAAAAGGCATCCATGAATAGTTATGAAACTAATAAGAATGACAACAAACACGGTTATAAAAACTTCCCAATCATCCACCTACCCTCTACTTAATATGAAATATTCACTTTTGTCCAAACTCCTAATTCTGCATAGAAGAATCAAGATCTAAAATTCTTCACAATTTTCTGATGTGGTTTTATATATACACTGTATACACTGAACAAAAGAGTGATAACAGAGGCTGCAGGTCCCTCATAACAGAACTCACCTTGAGTTCAATGTTAACTGATATCCTATGCACGGGAGAGATACAGTATCAAATGAGATGAGCCACTCAGGCAACCAAAGTAATCCTCTTGACCATGTCTGATAAATCTCGTATCTTTTTATGTTCATCACAACTCACATGTGAGGGTCCCTTACCATAGCCTATGATCAATAAAACTGAAATTCTCAGCTTTCACAAAGCTGGGGGAGAAAAGAACTGTCCTCAAATCCAAACTCCTACTCCTCTCTACCAGCTCCCTCAACACACACCTGTGAATAAAAGAATACAAAAATTAGGGCGCCTGGGTGGCTCAGTTGGTTGAGCGACTGCCTTCGGCTCAGGTCATGATCCTGGAGTCCCGGGATCGAGTCCCGCATCAGGCTCCCTGCTCAGCAGGGAGTCTGCTTCTCCCTCTGACCCTCCCCCCTCTCATGTGCTCTCTCTCATTCTCTCTCTCAAATAAATAAAATCTTAAAAAAAAAAAAAAAAGAATACAAAAATTACTACTTTATTGATTTCTAGCATGTCTGTGAATGATATAATACTTTCATATACATCCTTGATTCTCATGACTTCATAACAATGTGTAGCATTGTAAGTCTTATTTACATATGAAGAAACTAAGGATGAGGAAGTTCAAGTGGCTTTCATAATCATAACTGCAACAGATCCACTCAAACCTGTACTGCTTACAACACCAAGAATTAAATACTATAAATCAACTGAAAATAATATATGTATGTAATGTTCATTAAAGCTGACTCAGAAAGTGAGGCAACAGGGGTATCTCCTTCCCATATGGTAAAAATAAATGAGATCAGATCAGCAGTTCTCAAATATTTTGTTCACAGGACCCCTACACATTTTAAAAAATCAAGGAATCCAAAGACCAATTGTTTTTCTTAAAAAAAAAAAAAAATTTTTATTTATTTGACACACAGAGAGAGAGCACAAGCAGGGGGAGCGGGAGGCAGAGGGAGAGGGAGAAGCAGGCTCCCCACTGAGCAGGGAGCCAGATGCAGGGCTGGATTCCAGGACCTGGGGATCATGACCTGAGCTGAAGGCAGATGCTTAACCGACTGAGCCACCCAGGTGCCCCCCAAAATAACACTATTTTAAACACAAGAATACACAAGCTCACAAGTTCACATTCCATTTGCTGTCAGGATGATGACATCATCCTGGGAAAACACTTGAAAGAATGAGACTGAAAAAGGCAAATAGCATTTTTGTATTATTATGAGAATGGTTTTGACATGGTAGACCCCTTCTGCAAGGGTCTTGGAAATCCAAAGCGGTCCCAAGCCATACTCTGAAAACCACTTAAGTTAGAAGGTTAACAGCTATCATGGCAATTCTTAAATTCTAAGTTCTAACCCACCATCTTACTTTAAGTACATTGTTTCTCAGTACTGGATTAAAAAAAATTTCTCAAAGGAAGGGCTGTTTTATTTATTCCCTCTTAGCACTAATTCCCTTTAGAGTGTATAGTGCCCTGGTCAAAGATGGTACAAACACAGAGTAAACTGAATCTCTTCTTAAGTCTAGTGGAATGGGAAAGAGAAAACATCTTAAAGTAAAATTATCACTTCTCTACTATGGTAAAGACATAAACAATGAAGTATGTAATACAAATGTCTGATCTTAAGCCAGTGAGATGTATCAAATAGACAAAAACTCCATTCAAGACATGAAGGAACAGCAAAAGATCTGAACAAGAGAAATAAGGAGAAAAGTTAATACTTTAACGTTATATATCTGTCCAGCTTTCTCCTAATTTTTTCTCTATCCAAATAAAAGTAGCAAAGCATATTCTGAAACATAAATGCTTTAATATTATCTGTATCTCTGTTTCTCTTACCTAAAGTTGGAACTTATTAAATTTTTACTTAAGTATTTTTAAGATGATTTGTAGTTGCATATTTGAGAGAAATCCCTACATGAGACCTCTGCAAAAATAACAGATAAGTGAATAATAATGCCACTTCACAATTACATAATTCCTTTTTCTTAGAATTTTTAAAACTTTAATTTTTATTTCATTAAGCCTTCAAAATAACAAGTTGCATGACTTGCCTAAAAATACACTAAATCAACAAAATCAACAGTAATTCCAGAAGTAAAAGAGAAACTCCCAGTCATCTAATCCTATTGTTTCAAGACAAAGAGGCTGAGTTACCTTCGAGAAACCTTAAGAGCACAAAGTATCCCCAAGGCTCCAACAATTATTACCACAGAGTCTGGTCTAATAAATGCCTGTTGACTGGCATGATTCTCGGAATAACAAGTCCAAATCCTAAGTCTATAGCACTAAAAAATCCAAACATTTTGAATAATATACTCATATTTTAAATAAACAATTTACTAAAATATGGCCTGTAATTTAGATAAATTGTATTTATGGGCTTTATTACAGACTATGACTGTCGGGAATTTTCTCCTTAAACTTGACTAATTTCAAAATGCCAGAACTAAATTCAATCTGTACTATCTACCACTCCAGTATTAATAAATGAAGGATGCGTAGTTTGCTACATTTAAATTCTTTCCATGTCAAAAGTTGGCACGTTAGTCCTGTTTAAAACCCAAAGTTAAATACTGAGAGCTAATGACCTTTCCAAATATTAGAAAAGACCAGACATCACCTGTCCTAAATCTTACAGAATATTATACTTACGGTAAGAAAATGAGGTTTTCAGTGCATTTAAAAAATGATTATTATACAGTGAAATTAGCTATAATAGAATGGCTCTTACTTCAACCACAGCAAGTTTCACAGAACTAAAAGCTCTGAATTATTTACTTGCTTGACCAAATAACTAAGGTAGCAAGACTGTGTAGTCAGCAACCACAATCATCCTTAGTGATGAGTAGGAGTATAATCGAGTATATATGAAAGACTATTGTGTGAAAAGGACAGTAAGCACACAACACTAACGCCAGATGCACTATTTAGTAGATATTGATGTCTGCATGAAATGCCTGTATCTAAGAACAGAACCCAGTTCTTTTTTAAAATATAGATTTTTGTAGCCAGCTACTAAATAGAAATATGTCTTCATTATTATTAAGATTTTATAGCAAAAAACAGTAGTCACTTATAATTGCAGATTATACAGGTAGGATATGGGAGTTGATCCTACAACAATGTTTGTTTCTGTACAAGTATGTACAAGTATGTTTCTATGTTTCTATGTTAGAAACAAGTATGTTTCTAAACATACTGAGGTCACAAATACCTGTTTAACTGGCAATGTACCTTACCACTGAACCAAGTATGCATACAGATACTTAATACAAAGGAAAAAGCCCAACCAAAACATTTTTACTGTGCTAATCATAGTATTCTTGTTTGTCTGTCTGTTTGTTAAGTAGGCTCCAGGCCCAGTGTAGTATTGGGGCGCTTGGACTCATGACCCTGAGATCAAGAACTGAGCTGAGATCAAGAGTCAGATGCTTAACCGACTGAGCCACCCAGCCGCCCCCTAGTATTCTTGTTTTTAAGTACATACCAACAAGAACTAATTATGCTGGGCAGTGGGACATTTTCTAGCTCTTTTCTCAGAGCTATGCAAACCAAAACACAAACATCCCAGTACTCCACCCACCATATCATCACCTCCATCCTCCCGACAATACATGAAGAATTCATGGGCATAAACACCCAATGTGTTGATTAGAGAAGAAATACATGTACTAAAGCATTCTGCTGGTTTCATGAAAATTGCTAATTATGCACCAGACCAGTGAAAATTAGTTTTATTGTTATTCTATATCAGTCCAAGGAAAGGATCATCTAGAGTTTGTCTATATTGACCTTTCCTAAGAATGTGAAATTAAAAGCCACAGTTTCTGGAGTGTCAGAGAAGGTTGCAAACACATTCATGTTTTGTTTTTGTGGAAATGAGAGGAGAGCTGGTGCCCCTAAAGTGCCCAACAGACCTTAACTCAGCACTGTGAACTGCTGGAGACTTCAATCAGCATAATTTGTGTGCGTGTGTATGTTTGTAAAGGGAGGTGGCACTCCTCTTCCATATTTATTTTACAATCAGAATTAGGTTACATATCAGCAGCCTAACTGTGTTTATAATAACAACCTTCCACCATTAAAAAAAGAAGGTTAAAATATGTTCTGTACATCTGTTTATGAAAGTCAAAGAATACAGAGCTCTTTAGAGGTAGAATTCAAAATTCCAGCACTTCAGTTACATAGCTAAGTTTACTTTGTGAAAATTTATCAAGCATACACTTAGGAGTTGGGCAGTTTCTAGCTACACAGACACACACACGCACACACATATATATATGTCAATAAAAAGTTTATACAAAAAGAAAAGGTCTGGCATTTAAAGGGCTAACGTGCTTTTTCATATAGGACAGTCAAAAGATGGTATTTCAGCAGGGACATGAAAAATGGTGTGAGCTCTTTGGCTCTCTGTGGGAAAAACATTATTAACGAAAAACTAGGAAAGCCCTTGTGATGGGCGCATGCGTGGAGTGTGAGAACAGCCAGGAGGCCGGAAGAGACTAAGTGAAAGGAAGAGTTATAGAAGGTAAGGTCAAAGCTGGAGATGCAGCCAGGAGTGAAATGAAGTGGTGAATGAGAGACCCATACAAACTGCCGGGAGGGATATCCATGTTACTCTTACAAACCAATTTGCCGGGTGACATTTATAATATACTCCCCCATTTTATTGTTAAGGAAAGAGGGAGAGAAGATGGGAGAGGAAAAAGGAGAGAGAGAGAGAGGAACCTCCTCAGCATGCAAGAGGTCTGAATATGTGTCTGAGCATAGAGTTAGGTGTACACATCAAACTTAACAGTGGATATATTGGGGGATGAAATTAAAAGGGAGAGGAGTACATTTTCAACTTCTTTATGTTCCTAAATACTATTTGAGCATTTGCAAAAAATATAGCAAACAAAAAACAACCTGAAGAAACATCAGAAGAAAAAACCTAATATCTACAAAGATATAGGTAGAAGGATGTTTATGGTATCATTATTTATATTAGTTAGAAACATGAGGAAAATCAATAAGGAATTGGTTCACTTATAGTACTTCTGATCAATGTAATTCTAAGAACCCGTTAAAACAAATGAAGTAGGTATATTTAGAAAAGCCGAGATATAGTAAGTTTAAAAAAAGGGCAAGATGCTAAGAATGGGATGATCCTATTTTTATTAATTAATAAAAAATTAGAATATATTTAAGAAAAAGTATGGAAGAATAGTCCCTGAATTTAACCATTTTAAGATATTACAGTAGATTTTTCACTTTGATATTTCATATTTTCTATTTGCATTTTTACAATGAGCTTATCATTCCTTTGAAAGGGGAAACAAGTTTAATGTGTCACCTAGCAAATGCCTGACATATCTTGAGTAAAAAGTCTGACAGATGTAGGATAATCAATAAATGTGTATATTCAATTAGTTACTAAAGGGAAGATACGTTTATTCAGTAGATAGCATATATGTGACATTTAATATCTCTACATTAGATAGATATTATTTCCATTTCCATTTTACAGATATGGAAATTGAGACTAGGGAAGAGAAGGCCTCTTGTTCAGGGCTCTTGCTTGGGAGAGTGCTAAAGTCAGGCACATATTACCCCAAAGCTCTATTGACTGGAATAGACAATTTAAGCACTTCTCTATAGCTGCAACCCCCAAAAATAAAATAAATCCAATAACAGTGACAGTCTCTCCTTAGCACCTGCATTTCCACTTATCTGAAGATAAATAATTAACACGTATTCCTCCATTTTCTCTGGTACAAGTACAGTACGTATGTGGTTTTATGTAAGTCTTAGCAATTTGGCAAGAAACATTTTCAAACTAAACTTCTGTAAAACCTGTACTAATAACTAGGTAGTTGCTTTATGACTTTCTAGTGAAGTATGATGTGCTCTGATGCCATGCCAAGTGTCGGTAGGTCCTATGACTCTAGTAATGGAACAAAGGGATTTAATAGCACTTGTTTCCTGGTGACACTGTTCTGAGAAAATAGAGAATTTGATAGGAAGAAATGTCAGGTCAATATTTAACTTCTAAACATGGTATTGGGTGGTAGAAACTCTTAACTTTAAATGTCAAATATTCTTACTGAACAACTGATTCAAAAAGCCTCAGTCTGCTACAGGGAATCTTACTAAGAGGGTTTTGGAAAAAAAAAGAGAAAGAGAGAGCGAGACTGGTTATACTTCCTTGGATAGAGATTTTTTAGGAATGTCTGAGCCATATGAGTCCTGTATACCTTCTAAGAAGGCCAACACAATTATTAAAGTGCTTAATATTTAACCATGTTAGTTTTAGTTATACTTATGGCAACAAAGTTGTATCCTTCTGTCTGTGCTTATTACTCAACCTGGAGTCTAAGCACCCTAAGCACACCATAAATTTCATGAAATTACATGAAAATCTGTTCATGCATTTTTCTGCAGAGCGCCACAATTCTCATTAGCTTTCCAAAATCCAAAAAGATAAAACCCTCAAAAGGCTTAAAAGTACCTTTCAACATCTATGTACATCTGCTCCTTTTCTGTAGGCACTTAAGTATGGTTTTTGTCTTGTTTTTTAGGTTTTTTTGTTTAAACGTTTAAAGCAAACTTTTTTTTTTTACAAAGGGCCAGATAGTAAATATTTTAGAATCTGTGGGTGCATATGATCTGTCTCATATTCTTCTTCTTCTTTGAGCAACTCTAAATGTGAAGTTTAAAAATGTAAAAACCATTCTTAACTCAAAGGACTAACATCAGCTTGTTTTAGAGTAACAGTTGGTTTACCTCTACAGAAAAAACACAGCATGAGCTTTGAAGTCAAGGCTCTTTCTTTGAGAAAGTCACTAACCCCCTCTAAGTCTCAAGTTTCCACATCTGTAAAAATGAGATCCTAACTCTCCCACGCGGTAGTTCTAACTACTGAGGCAGCAAGTGTACCGAACTGCCCACGCAGTCCCTGGCATATAGTTAGCAAACTGATTTTATTATCCTTGCCTGTGCCTCATATGATAGATCATTAGTGATATTTATAAATCAATATTAAGTGTTTGATCAGTAGGTATGCTCCTCCCATACAATCTACTTTATAATGATCTGCTTTGGCTATTTTCAGAAACTAACTGGGGTTTTCCTGGACAGCCAGCAGGCATGCACGTTACTCATGAGAATCTAATAGTCTCCTCATAATTACTCTTCTCCCTTCAATGTGTGAACCAAGTTTCTAGAGCAAAGATTTAATTTATCAATATGGTTATTTTCCATCTAAAGTGTTATAAATGCCCAAATCAACAATAATTCAAAAAAGCTTAAGAAAACCTAACTTGAAAGAAGTAAAACCAGCATTAATGGGAGTATACTTAGGTGTTCCAAGGATCTAAGGTCACAAAATGTTATAGGACAGTCATCAGCAGAGATACTGATCTTTCCTCTTCCTGTTCCTCACAAAACGTAAGGTCTCAAATATATCCAAGATGCCATTATAATGAGCTTCAATTGTTCTCTGTTTTCTCCAGAAAGATTAACCAGCTTAAAAGCATGAACTATGTTATAACCATTTTTATCCTTCACCACACCTACCATAACACTAGGTATGCTAGTCTTCAGGAAACAGTTACTGAAAATAAGTATTTTAAAAATGATTTTATTTATCTAAGACAATGATCTTTCAATTCTTTTTATGCAGATATTCATCTTCTGCTCCATCATGACTCCAGAATAGCTACCGTGATACAATAATGTCCCTGTCTATACTCTCCCAAAGTATCAAAGGTTGTATTTCCTACTAACTTTAGTAAGTAAAACTATGATTCCTACAATCACTAAGGATTTTGGAAGCTATGGTAAAATATTTTCCAGCCTAACACACCTTTTAAAAGTTGTCCATATAAAGTATATGAAAGAGTAAGTGAATAAATACAGTACATGACACTTGCAAATGATTTTGTCAGCTTTCAGTAAATTTACTTTGGAAGTTTTTAAGACATGATTACTCAAACCATCTTTACAGGGGGCCTGGGTGGCTTAGTTGGTTCAGTGTCTGACTCTTGGTTTCAGCTCAAGTCACGATCTCAGGGTCGTGAGATCAAGCCCTGTGTCAGGCTCATGCTCAGCTTGGAGTCTGCTTGAGATTCTCTCTCCCTCTCCCTCTGCCCCTCCCACTCATGTGCTCACACTCTCTCTCTAAAATAAATAAATCTTAAAAAAAAAAACTTTACTTCAAATAATCAGTAAAATGAAAAAGCTATAATTAACAGTAAGAGTAAATGTTTTTCTTCCTCATCTCAGAAGACAAAGAAAAAATAATTACAGACCACATTATAGAGCATGAGGCTTTCCAGACCAAGCCTAATTTAGTTCTCTGAAATAAATGGTATACTTAGAGAAGATATAGGTAAATTAAAACATGCTAAAAAGCCTACCTAACTAAATACAGCCCAGTCCTTGCCTTTGATGGGACAGTGGTCCTCCTTGGTCTTTAGTCAGTAGGAATATTTGAAAAATTTCCACAAATGTATACAGCACAAAGCTTTTCAGGGGTAAAAGAACAGAACAGTTATGACAAAAACAGCCATGTTCAAAAGATATTCTATGAATCTGAAGAGTGAAGTTTTCCCCCAAATATTTGTTCACATGCATTCATCAAATTCAAATATCAACAAGTAGTTGTCTCCTTTATTTGTAGATCAGATTAGTATATCCTTACATAGTTAATGATCCCACTTCACACTAAAACAAAAATCCACCATACTCAAGTGAAAAACGGCCACTATGTACTTACTACCACTGTACTGCAGAGAACGAAAAATGTTTCAAGGGCTTTTTAAAAAAATTCTGGTAGAATGATTTTTTTTAATTCAACATTATATCGAAGTCTTTTATAAAATAAAATTGCTCAATGAAAGTCCCTTGAAAGATAATAATATTTAAAGAAAGGTAATAATTATCACCCTTTACTATCCAGCTATTAACTCTTCCCATTTTCACTGGTTAGCAATAGTATTACTCCCTATTTAGAAAGGATCTCAAATTCATATGATGCCAGGCCAGACAACTACCATTAGTAAGTAGGTGGGGACTATAAACTATGCATAAGAACTTCCTGCAGCTGCTACCAGACCTATCTCTCCATCCTGTTATTGCTATAAGGAATCCAGGCCTGGTGAACAAGATCTTCCAATGTTTCCTAAAAGAAGCCAGAAATCCAAATCATGCAAAATCTTCCCTTTTTAAATATTGGCAATTACGAAACAACAACAGAAAAATACCATGAGGCCAAATAAAAAGTACCTGCAAACTGAATATGGCCTTTCAGTATGCAATCAGTGCTAAAACACAGCAGTAACAGTCTAGGAAGAGAAGCATCAGTAAGAATCTCAAGTCTCTGACTCCCAACCCTGGACCATTACACAGATTTCACAATGAAGATGGATTCTCCATATAATCATAAATATTAGTGGTAATCTTTCTTTCCTGAAGACTAATTTTTGAGTTAATTAAAAAAAAAAAAAAAAACCTGGTAAACCCCCCCCCCCCATACTAGTACTTTAATTTACTATTTTAGGGAAAAAGTTCAAAACAGCATTTGAGGGAGATGAATTTAGAATTATATTAGTAAAACTAAATATGTGGAAAATGTATACATATTATAATTCATTTTTTAAAAACATTATAATGTTTTACAAACTATGTTAGTTGGGTAAAATGAAGTGTTAATCTTCACAATCCTTAGAAAGCAACCACTTGAACTCCTTCGAATCTCTAGATTGAGACATCAGGAACTGGCATTCCTCACAGGCCACTTTCACTTTAGAAACATGAAATGGAAAAACAAATAAAGGGTGGGGAGAAGTGACAACAATGTTAACTGGTAAGGTATTTCTGTTATATAATAATTAAAGTGCCAAAGGATACTAAGACTCAATACAATTTTCTTTACTGCTTTAGCTCTAAGTAGATTAGATGGCTAAAAAGGATAAACTAGCAGACCTTCTATTTGGAAACAAAATCTGCTGGATTAAAAAAGAAATACTAGTGGGGCAGCACCCAAAGATTAAACCTTTAAAGGATCTGCTCTCAGGGGTGCCTGGGTGGCTCAGTTGGTTAAGCAGCTGCCTTCGGCTCAGGTCATGATCCCAGGGTCCTGGGATCGAGCCCCGCATCGGGCTCCCTGCTCGGCGGGGAGCCTGCTTCTCCCTCTCCCTCTGCCTGTCTCTCTGCCTACTTGTTCTCTCTCTCTGTCAAATAAATAAATAAAATCTTTAAACAAAACAAAACAAAAAAGGATCTGCTCTCAAAATTTTCAATTTAAGAAAAAAAATCTTTAGTTACACTCTTCTCAGAGTTCTCAGTTGATTTGTAAAAGTACCTCCATATATGTTATATTGATAGCATACTTAAAAAAACAAAAAATAAAACCTTAAGAACAAGGTGACAGAGTTGAAGGAAAAAAGGTAGCTTTGGCTTTATCAGGGCTGGATTTTACTACATAACAGCTGTGTGACTTCAAGCAAGTTATGTAACTACTCTGAGCACTACTCTCTCATCTATATAAAAGGGTAAACAATAGCTACTTTAATTCTCATTATGAGAATTGTGATACATCTTAAATGTATTTTAATTCACTCTCTTAACTGAAATCTGAATCTGCTCCACAACATCAGTAGCTTAAAATACTTCTGGCAGAAAAGCTACATAGACAAGAGAACTCAACACTTCCTAGAGCAGCCCATTTCATCTTCACACTTCTATTATTTTCTTTTACTTAACTAAAATCAGCTGCCTAGTTACTTCAACCCTCCAATCAATCACATTCTAGTTAAATCATATTAAGTACTGCTAATTCAGTTCTCATTAAACTTTAGGCTCCACAATGGTTGAGGCTGTTCAGTATTGAAGCCCCAACACTGAAACAATGATAAGCACATAGCAGGTGTACAACAAATATTTGCAGATTAACTAATAAGTTCTGTTAGTATTTACTGATTTACCACCGAAATGCCTTCTAATATAAAGAGCACAAACATACATTTCTGGAGGTGACCGTTTAATGTGTAAGGTTTAAAATTTGAACTATCATACATAACCAGACACATGCTATGTTTTTAAAAAACCCCTTCAGATATAGTAAATGAAAGCAATTTTACTGTACTTTAAATGGTGATGCTATTAAATGATATAAAGTTCCTTCAATGCAATAAAACCTACTAATGTCTCCAAAACTGCTATTCATAATTTCCTTCAGATTTAACTGAATTCCAAGTCTACGTTAAAAAAAAAACAAACCCTCAAAATGATATCCAACCTCATTGCCATTGGCTATTCTGCAATAACCCCCCCAAATAATAATTTAGTCAAATTTTATTACCTGAAAGTTACCCAGAAAACAGAATACCAAAAATCTGTAACTTTTTCTCATTACTTTCTTAGCAACACACTGCCATAAATAAACATCTCACGGGTTAAATAAATACCAGAACTCATTTATAATTTAGTCACTTACATTCCAAAGCTTGAAGAGCAGGTTTCATAAAGTATGTTCTACTTCACAGAATGGGAAATCAAACACAGCGAACAACCAGTTCACCACCTTCTGCAAATCTATGGAAATATATCCATTATAAATTAAATTTCTCCTGCCACTCAACAGTTTTAAGCTGTCACTCTATGCTATTAGCCTAAACAAAACATAATTAGTAAGGCGTATCTGCCACATACACAAGTCAATAATCCATTACAAACCCAAACATAAAATATCTCTGGATTACCTGGGTCACTGTTGCTTGACACTTTGGTAGAAAACTAGTGATCTAGAAATATGCAACTAGAGGGCACTAAGTAAGGCAAACACCAGACTGATAAAATCCTAGAGTCATTTTAATGAACAGAAAATCAGAGGACAGAAAGTGATAAAAAATTCAGCTGATTTTGAAGAAACAGCCATGTATGACCCTTTCCACTCCAACAATTCAGACCAAAGTAGATGAAGCCCCTATCCTTACAAAACTTTCTTTCCCTTTCCACTTCTTCTATGATATTAAAAAAAACCCAAAACACCAAAAACAAAAAACCCTTGCCCATTAATCAAAACAGTATACTACATAAAATTAAGCCACCACATACAGGAGAGCTTTAAAAAGTTAAAATCACTACCTATCATTAAAATTCCATCTGCAGGGTGATCTCAGGTACCGTGTGAGAAACTTGCAGCCAGAGTTGATACGTGAGGAGCAGAATCTAGGTCTGTGCTACAGAACCTACCCCAAAGGGGAGGATGACATTAACACAAAATCTACAGAGAACTACGGTATGTATAGGCTCCCAACTGGTTTTCAGTTTGCTGTGGGAAAATATTCCTTTACAACAGACACTACATCTCTGCCCTGAAAGTTGGCAAAGCGCCACTGCAAAAGTGGCCTGCAGCTGCAAAATACAACAGCCTCGGGCTATCCGCACACTTCTTTCTCACGCCGGTACTTTGGGTCCGGGAACAATTTCTCAATGTGGTCAAGGTGATGCTGCAAAACCGCCCTCAATGCCTCAACCACATACAGGAACAGTTTCTCACCGGCCCCAAAACCGACTCCTGGGGACTAGGGAGACTGCCGTTCCTGGGGATTAGGGGGACTGCCCTTACATTTTCAACATGCTGCTCCTACCCACGCTGACAGCACCCTGAGTGCCCACGAACACGCGAGAAGGCTTCTGGCTCATACTGATGCCCTCTGGAAGCAAAGAATGTGTGCACTACTCGCCTTCCTCCCGGGTCCTGTCCGGCCAGGGTTGGGGAGATCCCTGGAAAAGCAGGGGCTGGGGATGCGCCTTTGGCCTTCCCATTCCACGCAGGCAGCAGCATCCCGCCCAGGCCCGACTTCTTGGCAGCTAGGCCCGGGCGCCGGCAGGGTATCTTTCCCCCACCTCCCTCCCTCTCACCTGATCTTGTAACTCGGAAGAGTGTGCTTGCGCTTGATGATCTTCTTGAGCTGATTAACGATGATGGAGGTAAGCTGGGGCATAGGCCGCCCTTCAAACTGGGAGCGCACCTCGAAGTCGATCAGCGGGTCCTCCACGAAGGAGAAGAACCAGTGGGTGAAGGGCACGCGAGTGAAGACGCAGCGCAGCCTCCCCACCACTCGGGACAACTTGACGAACAGGTAGGCGGACTTGCCGAAGACCAAGTCCACGTCGATGGCCAGGTGGAAGCCCCCGTTGTACTCCACCTCCGCCTCGAAGGCCAGCTCCTCGGGGGAGGTGGCGGGCAGCGTCTCCCCCTCGGGGCCGTCCGACTCCCCGCTGGCCGAGGGCACCACCGGCCGGAGGAGCCGGATGGTCTTGATGAAGGGCACCGTCTCGCCCAGGAACACGTCCCGCAGGCTCAGCCCCTCCAGCAGGCGCCCCGCCGTCTTGGTCTGCAGCAGCTCCTCGAACTCCACCTTGATCTTCTTGGTGACCCAGCGGCGAGCCAGCGCTGTGTCCCGCAGCTCCCGGAACAGGAACAGGATGGTGGCGTTGAGGAAGTAGCAGGTCTCCCGCGTCGGCGGGGCGGGGGTCTCGGGAGCCGGGGCCGGGGTCGCGCCGCCCTCGGGGGGCCCGCCGGAGGGCTCCTCAGCCCCGCCGCCGCCATAAAGGTACTCCCTCAGGGCCAGGCCCGGCACCGGCTTGATGTAGCGGAAGCCGTCGCCCGCGCGGGCCGCCTCGTCCGGCAGCGGCTCGGGCTGTTTGCGGTACAGCAGCAAGAACTGGGTGAGGAGCGTGAGGAAGGAGCCCAGCACGGCCGACGCCAGAATCATGAGCAGCAGCCCCATCCCGGCACCGCCTCCGCCCGGGCCACCCGGGCCCCTGCTCCCGCGCCCACAGCGCCGCTCTCCTCACGTCGCCGCCCCCGCTGCCTCCATCTTGAGGACATCGGGCGGCGGGGCTGGGGCGAGCGGCTCCCTGGGCCTCGTCCGGCGGCTCCGGCGGGCGCGGTGCGGCGCCGGAGTCCGCAGCGGCCCGCGACTCCTCAGACACTCCCGGAGGCTGCTGCTGTGCCGGCGGCAGCCGCGACGGCGGCGGCGGCGGCGGGCCGGAGGGGGCGGAACGGCACTCCCTCCGGCCTGTGCTCATTGGACGAACGGCGCGTGACGTCAGGGGCGTGCTCGCTCCCGGCGGTGTCGCCTGGCACCCGGCGCCGGGGCGCGCGTATGCGGCTCCCAGTTCACCTCCCAGGCGCCCTTCCAGCCCCGCCCCCCTCGCCAACATTCCATTCCCCCCGCGGTCCACGTGGCTGTCACTTCTGGAGCCAGCGACGGGATCCGGGGAGATAACTGGGGCCACCGTTGGAGGATAAGGAGGCCGGGCGTAGATGGCGTGGCGCGTTCTTGATCCCGGCCCTCCCGTTACCTTCTGATGCGCCCATCCCCCCCTCTTTGGCCGCGGTCCCTGCTTGTTACCTCTGCTGCAGTGTGGTTCTTTCACTCGCGCCCCTGAGATGGGCTGGCAGCGGCTTTCCCTGCAGGGCAGCGCCGCAGAGGGTCTGAGCTGGCCGTTCGGAGACTTCCCAAGCCGAGGACAGGACTGAACTGCCTCAGAGACCGCCGTCGCTGACCGTCAATCCAACCAGCAGACGCTCTGCGTCTGCGAAGGGTGGGCCTGGGAAGGAGGGACGGAGAAAAACGGCGTAAGATGCAAACTTGAGCACCAAGGTGGATATTCGAGATTTAAATGAGAAGGAAGTTAAAGAGCCCGGACGAGCAGGGATGATGAGTGAGATGAACTTGCCAGATGATCTGAAGATGAATAGTGGCTCACCGTCGAGCCCTTGCAGTGTGTTGAAGAGGAAGTTGTTAGCCCCCACCCATTTTACAGATGCAAACACTGGCGCAGAGAGGCAAAGGAAGTTGCCTAGGTCACGCAATGGAAGCTGGTTTGTCTAAAACTAACTCCCCAGCCCTTGGTCACTAATCTGTACCATGACAACCAAACTGCTAGAGTTGGAAGGGGGTTTACTGGTTCCCTGGTGCACAGGAAGGGGGAGTTGGGGAGGAGGGTCAGGAAGGACTTGGAATTTTGCACAGGGTAGCACACTGACCAAAGCCATAAAGTTAACGAAGCCAGGTTGCCCAGGACAGTGATACTCCTCATGTCCTCTGGCTACTTGGTTGTTACATCATAAATGCTTATGTGGCTCCTGCCACGTGGACACCACAACAATTCTACCTCTAGCCCTACGGAGGTCAGATATTCCCTACTTAAAAGTCAGGACGACTCCGGGTGGCCCTAAGGGCCAGGGCACGGCCCCTCTCTCTAGCCCTGTAAGATCTTCAAGCTACTGATTGACTCGAATCTGGATGATTCTAGAACAAAGACAGAGTTCCACCCCATTTTGACCCAGCTGGAGCAGGTACAGAACTTTGGAACCAGGCCTTACTTACTCATTACCAGGTGTGAGACCAGAATGGTTCCTTTACTGGGAGAATGTAAGACAGGTGCTTGCTGAGGAGCTGGGCTTAAACCCCATATTCCACGTAGTATGGAAGTACAAAGCCCTGTCGGGATTTCTGGGAACTCCAGCATGGTCTTTTCTTGTCGTCTGCTTCAGGACTGCTGTCTCAGTTCTCCATGGTTTCAACCCAAATGGGAATTGTAGGCTCTTCCTCAATTTCGACCAAAAACCTTATCCATAACTCATGCACCACTGTGAGAAAAGTCACTGAAGCTGGAGGTGAGGTGGAGCAAAGGAGTAGTTCTTATACATTCCTGAGATCCAAAATCCTCAAACTGTATACTGACCCATCCTGCATCTTAAAGTATTCCTTAGCCATCTCCACGAGGAAAGTTGGTGATCTTCCTGGGAGTGAGTCTACAGTGTGGCACTCCATCTCACAGGCTCCTCCCTCCTCTCCTCTCCTCTCCCCTCCTTCCTCCTCAGATTGCCTCTGGGAATCCTGAATCTTTTCAATCCATTATACAGTCACTCCAAATCCATGAAGGAGCTCAGCACACCTTTTGGGAAGATAAAAAAATTTTTCCCTGGTGTTAAAAATGGCTAACATTTATTAAACACCTATAAGGATTTTAATAATTATAATATTATCATAAATAATAATATTTTTAGAGAATTGACTATGTTCCAGGCACGGTGTTAAACATCTTAGAGGCCTTATTCCTTTTAAAAATCAAAATGTCCGGGGTGCCTGGGTGGCTCAGTTGGTTAACTGTCCCTGCTCTTGATTTTGGCTCAGGTCATAATCTTGTGAGATCATGGGACTCTGCGCTGGGTGTGGAGCCTGCTTAAGATTCTCTCTCTCCTTCTCCCTCTGCCCCTCCCCCACTGTGTGTGCTGGCTCTTGTGTTTTCTCTCTCTAAAAAAAAAAAAAAAAAATCAAAATGCCCATAAGTGTTAGCCTAATCCAGGCCTGGGGTAATGAGTCCAGCCCCTGACTGGTTGACCCCATCATAACCCACCTGGCCATCCCAGTCCATGTTGCCACCTGCAAACATTCACCAGGTTGGGACCTTTGTTTCTTTTGCCTTTTACTAGGTCATTCAGCCAACCCAAGCTTTCTTAACCTTTATACTACTGCCGTTTGGAGCGAGAAGGTTCTCTGTTATGGGGACTGTCCTGTGCCTTGCAGGAGATGATGTTGTGTTAATAGAAGCTTATTATTTGTAATGGCATTCCCAGGAAGAATATAAATTCATCAACCTTTAAAAAAAAAATCAATCCTAGTTCATAGAAACTCAAAAGTCTAAGAACCTTTGGTCCCAGCTCTGAAAATCTATGATTCTGAGTAGGTTTTTGAAGGAAGAAGTTGCATTTTGCCTGCCCGCTGACCTTTTTAATGAGTTTTAAATGACATCATTGAAATTAAGCTGCCCCAACAGACTTCATGGGAAGTATCTATTTCATGGGTAAAGGCAATTGAATACTGCAAGATGGGATGCTTATAAGACTAGCATCCTCACCAACTAGAGAGAGGCATTGACCACTTTTGCTGTTAAAGTCTGAATCCTTTCTACTGACCACTTAATAGGACTGGAAAGCCAAAGCATGTGAATATGGAGAGTTTGTGAGTAGCATGAAAACCAATTTGATAAAAATGATGTAAAATGACACAAATATCACAAAATGGGGGGAATGCAGAGAGAAATTTAGAATGATTGTCTAACAAATGATACATCACACCATTTTGTGAACTGTCAGAATTCAAATTCAATGACTATTCTTCAGCATCCAGTGTGTGCCAGGCTCGGGGATATGGAATGAATTGAACAGAGTCCCTACCCCGCAGGGCTGCCAGGCCCCAGTGGAGGCAGACACACACACCCACGTAATTGAGGTTAAGAGATAGCACCCGGGGTACTGTTAGAACAGAGCCTTACTGGTTCGGGGATAGGGATAGTAGATCTCAAGGAACAGAAACTGCCTCAAGCTCACCTAACTAAAGTTGGATTCATGTTAACAATACTGGGGGTAGCTCCAGGAACTCAGCTGCCAAGATGCTCAGCTGGGGCTCTCTCAGAAACCTGTGACAGGGCTGTTTCTCTCACTCGTTTTCTCTGGCCCCACCTACCCAGTATCTTGTTGCTACACCTCTCTGCAAGTCTGTGCCATTTTCCTCCATAAGGCTCTTGGTTCCGGCTGCCCATAGCCTCAGCGTGTGGGCAGCTTTGGGAGGCACCAGCTCTGCACCCAAATCTAGAGGGTCCTATGTTCCTGGTGCCTAATGTGACCTGCTATTTCAATGTCAAGCACTAGGAGAGAAATCCAGGTTGGATCTACGAATCCAATCATTTATGCCCAAGGAGCTTGCCTCTTTTGGCTGCTGGTGTATGGAGCAACTTCGCCAAGGAGGCAGAGAGGGTTGAGAATGAGCATAAATGGACAATTCTAGTCCAACAGGGGACGAAAAGTTAATTCTGGCTGAGGAAAGTGAGGAACTTCTTGGGGTCAATGGAATTTTTGTTGGCTTTTGGTGACTAGAAGGGCATTCTAATCAGAAGGAAGCCAAAGCTCAGAAGTTGGAAGTCCAACAGTTGAGAGAAATTATGACCAGGATGGCTGGAGGGTGGTATAAATAACTTTGGTGCAGGGAGGGGGAGGAGAGATGGAGGTAAGACAGTAAAGCGGGCTTAGCTGCATTAGGGAGGGTTTGAATGTCAAGGTGAGTTTAGATTCTGTTTTGCTGTCTTTATATAGGTCTCCAAAGATTTTTACGCCAAAACTATGGCATTATCCCTTTTCCTTCCATTATCTCTACCTCCAAAGCCTCAGCCAATTCAACTATCTACTTCCTTCCCTCTGCATCTATAAATTCATGATTTTTGTTCTTATTTGGGCCCTCAAATCAAGTGTGCATTTTTCTTCATCACCCTAGCCGGTATCTACGTGGCGCCAATGCTCATTTTTAGTTGGTTCAGGACTCAGGTGAGGCAGAGGAGTGTTATTGACTGATCCTTAAAAATCTCTACATTATTTTGGACCCCAAGTGATTCAACAGTACTAACATTAATTCTCCTTGTGCTTCCCTTCTCTGCTTTTGTTTGTTTGGGTTTGGCTTTGATGGCTACTCCTCCCCCCAGCCCATACAGTTTTGAGCGATTCCACAATTCTCTACTTGGCCGTCTTCTTTTTTTACTCCACATCCTTTACCTGAATGATGACCAATTCTGGAGGCTTCAACTCACACCTCTCCAGCCATACTTCTCTCCTGCCTATTCTCAAGACATCTTCAACTCAACTTGACCAAAACTGAACGTCTCCCCTCTGGCAGACACTGCTGGTTGCCAGCCTATTGTCTATTCTCCCCTTCTTTCTCGATAAGAGAACTCCCATTTTATCACAAATGGCAATGCACCTAGATAAAAGACTCTTATCCCCCAGTCTCCCTTATGCGTAGATGTGTCCACGTGCCTGGTTTCTGATCTGTATGAAGTATTGTTAGGACCTTCTGGAAGTCTCTCAAAGGGAATTGACTCAGCTGTAAGCTACACCATTTTGCTCTCCTTTCTTGTTCCTTCTTCCAGCTGTCTGAAATAAAGTCAAGATTTTTGGAGCTCCAGGAGTTATTTTGGACCTTGAGATAGGTTTGATGATGGAAGCTGTATGCTAAAGATGGCAAAGCAGACAGACGCCTGGATCCTTCATGACCTCTTGGAGCTACCATAGCAGGATTTTCTGTACCAACCTCTGGATTTTCTGTAACATTAAGTCAAATGTAATCCTAGTTGCTTCACCTTACAACTAGCCTTTTCAAGCTGGCTCTTCCTCTGTGTTCCCTACCATTGACCCACCTGTCCAAACTTTGCTTGCCCTCCTTACTCCCCCATGTTCTTTGTACTCCTTAGTATATCTCAAATGTGTCCCTCTGTCTCCCTATCACTAGAGCCTATTTCAGGCCCTCTTCCTTTCACTTGCGATGACTTTACTTCTTCAGTTAGGTCTTACCCAGTCACTCTGCCCGTCATGCCTCCTATAACCATCCTACACACTGTCACTAGAGTGATCTTTTCCAGGACAAATCTGATCTTGTCACTTCGCTGCTAAAATTCCTCCAATGGCTCCCCACAGCCATATTAATAATAATGTCTCTCATACATCAAGCACATTGTAACTGGGAAGCATTGTGCTAAGCACTTTAGAAGCATTTGGAGTCTCTCAATTGCCCTTTGGAGTAGATGCTAGCATCTCCAGTTTATGGGGGAGAAAACAGACACTTAATGCAGATAATGTACCAAGGATTACTAAGTAAGTGGAGGAGCAGAGATTTGGACAAGCTGTTTAACCCCCAGCCTTTCATTTTAGGGCAGCATCCGTTTAGGATGCCACCCAAACTCATTAGCAAGGCAAACAAGGGCTTTCGTGATCTGGCCTTTGCTTACACTTCAGCTTCTTTTTTACACTACTCCAGAAGTAGAATTTGAAGATATTATTGACAAATCTGGTTCCATTAAAGCCGGGAAAGTAAAATTATAATAAACTCTGTTTGGGGTACAAAATATTTAGGCTTAATGTGAACTTTAATGTACCTACTCTTCAAACTTTTGATATATTTTCAACTGGTTTAATGTTCTGGGATACATTAGCCATTAAAAATACATAAAAGTGGGGGCACCTGGCTGGCTCAGTTAGTTATGCATCTGACTCTTGATCTCAGCTCAGGTCTTGATCTCAGGGTTGTGAGTTCAAGCCCTACATTGGGCTCCATGCTGGGCATAGAACCTACTTAAAAAAACAAAAAACATAAACATGTATATATAGGGATTCACATTTTTCCTTTTGTCTTAGGCTCCAGTATTTCTTGGCATGGCACTGTCGGAGGCGGTCTTTATTTAAAATCTTGATCTTTTGCTTGTCATAGATTCCATATGAATTTTTACTTTTTCGATGTTGTATTAAATGTTATTTATCTTGAAGACTGGGTTTTTGGCACCCCCTTAAATTTTGTGCCCAAGGCGAGTGCCTCACTCACCTCATCCTAATCCTGGCTCTGCTCATTAGCCATATGGAATCCCATTTGCAGGCTCCTGAATGCACAATGATCTTACTTTCCTTAGTTTTGTCATTCTTGCCTAGCACATAGTAGGTACTCAGTAAATATTTATGAATATGTGAATGGGGCACCTGGGGGGCTCAGTCGGTTAAGTGTCTTCCTTCGGTTCAGGTTATGATCCTGGGGTCCTGGGATTGAGTCCCGCATCAGGCTCCCTGCTCAGTGGGGAGTCTGCTTCTCCCTCTCCCTCTATCCCTACCCCCTGCTCGTGCTCGTTCTCTCTCTCTAAATAAACACATAAATAAAATGTGAATGAATGCTTTTTCCTTCTGACCTTAACACCCTTTGCTCTGCCTGCCCATTGCCTGAATAACTCCTACTTGGGCTCTTTTTAGACTGAACTGGAGTATCACCTCTTCCAGGAAGCTTTCCCTCACTGTCCACACCCCCTTCCCTCCTGAACTTCTCTAAATCTGGTTAGGAACTTCTCCATTGCCCTCAGTGCACTTGAAGGTCAGCATGGAAATAGCATTTCTTACCATGTTCTGAGGTACTTGCTCAGAACCAAAGGCTACTTGTGAGCTTTTTGAGAGCAAAGACCATGGCTTGTTTGGTCTCTGTATCCTCAGCTCCCAAAGCACCTAGGAGGGAGCATGCTCAGAGGATGGAGGGAGGGAGGGAGGACTGGAGGGATAGAAGAATGAATGAGTGAATGCAATCCTTTTTAAGACATAACCGGTAACAGCATGCAAGGGGGTTTGTACTGAAGGAGAGCAAGACTTATGAGGAACTTTTGCCTAAATCCAGGCAAGAGTTGATCAGGGACTAGACTGAGGCCATCGTAGTAGGTTGGATTTAAGAGACATTTTAGTCAATGGAATTTGGTTGGAAATTAAGTGAACCTCAAAAGCAACTGAGGTTTCACAGTTGGGTGAGCAGGAAGACGTGGTTTCTGGGAATGGACGAGTAATGCAGGAAGAGCAAACCCTAGGCCTGTCACTACTCGAGGGCATTGACCCAGAGAATGGAGAGATTGCCTATTAGCAGATTCTTATTAGATACATGAGGCTTAATCAGAATTTATACCCCCCTAAATTTTTCTCTAAAGCCTTTCCACTTCTCTCTATTGCCTGATGCTTCTCTGGTCTGGGCCACTATCCTCTCTCACCTAAATTCCTGCTACTGCCTCCTAATTGGTCTACCCACCTTCGGTTTTCCTCTCCTTACTTCATTCACCACTCTGCAACCAAGCCAAATTAAGCTACTCCCTACTTAAAATCTTTCAACAGCTCTCCACAGGCTTCTGGATGAAGTGCTAATTCCTGAGTGCAATCCCTCAAGCCTGTCTCCATCTAGCCCTTGCCTCGAGATTCCACGCCATCCCTAACACTCTCCCTGCTCATGGTTGTGCGCCAGGCTTCCTGCACTTGTTGTGCTTCCTCCTTGTGCCTTGCTCTTTCTCTTACTTCCGGGCCTTTGCACATGCTACTTCTTCCACCTGAAGCTCTCTCGCTCTTCTCTTTGCAGGCCACCACTACCTTTCAAGTCTAGACTTAAACATTCCTCTCTAGGAGACTTCCTCCCGCCCTAGTCTAGGCATGGCCCCCTGCTTTATGCTCCTGTAACACCCTGTTCTTGCCTTATCTTAGGCTTGTGGCAGAAACTGCTAGCTGCCTCTCCAATATCCATTCATTCCTCCTTTCATTCCAAAGACGAATTTGAGGGGCGTTTGGCTGGCCCAGTCAGAAGAGCATGCAACTCTTGATCCTGGGGTCATGAGTTCCAGCCCCACGTTGGGTGTGGAGAGTACTTAAATAAATAAATATTAAAAAGAAAAAACAAGAATTTGAGAGCAGCAAATGGTTCAGCTTAAAAAAAAAATGGCATTTCCCAACTTGTCTTGTAAATAAGAGCTGTTGGCTGTTCTCCTCTGGCAAAACAGGAAAAGGTAACCATGGGAGAAACTAACAGGTTGCAGCAGTAAGAGACTTAGTGATGGTAAGTCCTTGAGACCTGCTGGGAGAGCCAGATTCACTGTTTGGAGATCATTGTAACGGCTGGGGCCCCAGGACACACTCACCTCTTCTCTGTTTACATTCATTCCTTAGGTGATTTAATCAGCCTCATGGTTTTAAATATCACCCATATGCTTATGCTTCAAGATGTACTGATTCAATCTGGACATCTCCACCGAACTCCTTTAGGAAACCCATATATCCAACAGCTTCACAGACATCTCCACTTGGGTGTGGGTGTGGAATGACTTACTGTGTGTAAAACTGAGCTGATGTTCACCCCACACTAGTTCCTTGGCCAGTCCTCACCGTCTTAGTTAATGGCACCTCTGTTCTTAAGGCTCAGGCCAAAAGCCTTATGTTGTCCTCGACACCTTTCCTTCGTATCTACGTGTGCTCTGTTAACAAAATCTGTTGATTCTACCTTCAAAATATATTTGGAATTTAACCACTGCCTTTTTTTTTTTTTTAAGATTTATTGGGGCGCCTGGGTGGCTCAGTTGGTTAAGCGACTGCCTTCGGCTCAGGTCATGATCCTGGAGTCCCTGGATCGAGTCCTGCATCGGGCTCCCTGCTCGGCAGGGAGTCTGCTTCTCCCTCTGACCCTCCCCCCTCTCATGTGCTCTCTCTCTCTTTCTCATTCTGTCTCAAATAAATAAATAAAATCTTTAAAAAAAAAAGATTTATTTATTTTAGGGAGATAAAGAAAGAGAGCGTGTGAGCAGGGGAAAGGATAGAGGGAGAGGGTAAGAAGCAGACTCCCCACTGAGTGCAGAGCCCCATGCAGGGCTCAATCTCATGAACCTGACATCATGACCTAAGCCAAAATCAGGAGCTGATGCTTAACTGACTGAGCCACCCAGGTGCCCTGGAATTCTACCACTTGTTAACACATTTGCCATCCTGGTTCAAGCATCATCTGGGGTGTGGATTATTGGAGTGATCTCCTAACTGGTCTGTCTGCTTCTGCCCTTCCCACCCCAATGTCTGTGCAAACACTGAAGCCAAAGCAACTGTGGAAAAGCACAAGTGTGATCGTGCCGCTCATCTACTCAAAAGCACTAGTGGTTCCTGTGGTGGCAGAATGATGACCCCCCAAAGACGTCCAAGTCCTAATCCCCAGAACCTGTGTGTATGTTGTGTTACATGGCCAAGAGGAATTAATGGTGCAGTTGAAATTAAGATTGCTTATCAGCTGACCTTAAAATAGGGAGATTATTCTGGATGATCCAGCTGTGCCCAGTGTAATCACAAGAGTTTTTCAAAGTGGAAGAGGGAGGCAGAAGGGAAATGGAAGTGAGAAAGACTCAACCACCATTAGTGGCTTGGAAGGTGGATTGGGGCTAGGAGCAAGGAATGTGGACAGCTGCTAGAAGCTGGAAAAGACAAAACAAATGGATTCTCCCCTAGAGTTTCCAGGAAGAAACATAACCCTGCCAACACCTTGATTTCAGTCCAGTGAGACCTGCTGGAAGTCAGGCTTTTGACCTCCAGAACTCTACGGTAATAAATTAGTGTTGTTTCGATCCATAAATTCATGGTCTTTTGTTACATCAACCATAAGAAACTAATACAGTTCTCGGGCGCCTGGGTGGCTCAGATGGTTAAGCGTCTGCCTTCGGCTCAGGTCATGATCCCAGGGTCCTGGGATCGAGTCCCACATCGGGCTCCCTGCTCCTTGGGAGCCTGCTTCTCCTTCTGCCTCTCTCTCTCTCTCTCTGTCTCTCATGAGTAAATAAATAAAATCTTAAAAAAAAAAAAAAAGAAACTAATACAGTTCCCTCTCTCATGCAAGGTAAAAGCCAAAGTCCAAGGTTCCAAATGACCTGGTCCCTGTTACCTCTCAGGCCTCATCTCCCACTTTCTACTTTAACTCACTCTTCAGCCACACTTCCCTCTTGCTCCGGGCACACAGCTTTGCAGCATGAATGAATGATTTTGAAATTGTTCATTTTCCAGAAGAGAGGAGAGGCAGCTTGCCCACAGCGCCCCAGGAGGGACTTGAACCCAGGACACCTGCCCAACCACCAGCAGGGTACTATTTCTGTTGTGCTTGGCTTTGACTTCGGCTTCCTCCCCCAGAAAGTCTTGTGGTTAAATCTCCCCTGGCCACCTACCAAAGCGTTTAAACTCCCTTCCAAAGAGGGAAGCTTTATGTTGGCCATATTGTTCCTTGCCAGAAGAGTAGCTCATTTTTTGCTGTGCGAAATTCAGCAACAGAAACATTTTCCCTTTGAAAGGCAGGGGAAGAAATGTCCAGGACATCAGATTGTACGGATCAATCCAGGCCAATTTCTTAGGAGGAAAAGACAGGCCTGGCTTTCCTTCAGCCAACTAGGTTTACTGTGTGGAGTCCTGTTTATGCCCCGGGGATGCAGAGAGTGAGTTTCATGGAAACCTGGACAAATTGCTAAGGGTTGTTGGCAATCTCAATCTGAGTGCAAAACAGCCTTCCTTTTTTGCCAACCGGGCATTTATGTTTCTAAATGAGAAAGTTTGATGGGTTAGCTCGGAGCCACCTAGTGAAGGGCCGCCACTGGCTGGCTGTGCGGAGTCAACTCAGAGCTGATCCGTCTCCTTGTGTCCAGCCAATACGTGTCGCAGGCTGCTCTGGGGCTCGTATCTGGTCTGGTCAGTTCTGGGCACAAGAGGAGAGGCAACTTCCTCTACAAAGCTTGTGGGTACTACCCAGGCAGATAGAACAGGACTCCTCTGCTGTTTTGGGTTTTGTTTTTGTCTGCCCAACACTCCTTTCTTCTGGGAACTCTCACTTTGACGCTGTTCTCCTGGAGTTCTCCATTCCTAACCCCTGATCTCAAGGATAGGCACAAGACCCACGTCTGGGCCAATCTGTAGTATCCAATCCTTCTGACAACAGTGACTGTTATAGAAAGGGTGGGCATGGATTTAAGCAGGGCCCATTAGAACCCAACCCCAAGAAGAATATATAGACTATAGGAAGGAGACTCTTATTTTTGGTTGGTACGGCTAAACTTGGGAGAACCTGAATCTGGATTTGCCCAGTAGAGAATACTGAATTAATAGGAGCCTTAGAAGGCGATCTTGAGCCAAGAACGGGTACATTACCTCTTGCGTATACTGGCCCTTACTTCCCACCACACCCGAGAAGAATGGGGTTCTTCAGTTGGGCATACTCAATCTGACTCTGCGCTCTGTGTGCTCTTGCTAAACAGCAGTTGAGTAACAAAATATTTGGAAATCAAATGTTTGTGCAGGAAGCTAAGCATAATCAAGCAAAGATGAGAAGTGAATGGAGAGATGGTTCTTGAGGTGATGAGTCCCAGTTCAAGTGCTGCAGAAGCTTCAAGTATGTGGCAGTCAGGGCTAGAGTACAAAGGGCCTGAATGTTTAAAAATTAGAAATCAAGCTGTTAAATAGAATTTATCTTCTTTCTCTATGTGAACAAATCTAGCCTCATAATGGCAATTTTTTTAAGTTGGAAAACTATAGTTTTTATATTACTAAAAATTGGCAAAATATGAAGATAACTGAATTTAATTATTATTGTGCACGTGCTATGGATGGTCCAGAAGTATCTGCATGAGAGATAAAATAAAGTCCCATTTTAGGAATTATCATATATTCCATAAAACCTATTTTTGTGCTTTCATGACAGAAAAAAAAAATCACTAGTTATGTAATTATATAAAAATATACACGTAATTTATGTGCCATTGACAATAATGATCTAAAGGATTAAAAAGAACATGTAATTATATTCAGAGTATCAAATTGAGTATATTTCCACCAAAAATGTAAATGAAGATAAATGTAAAAATAAGAATTGAATATTTTAAAAGAAAATGTATTTCTTTTTTTTTTTATTTATTTTTTATTTTTTTTTTAAAGATTTTATTTATTTATTTGACAGAGAGAGACACAGTGAGAGAGGAGCACAGGCAGGGGGAGTGGAGGGGGGAGAGGCAGGCTTCCCGCCGAGCGGGGAGCCCGATGCGGGGCTCGATCCCAGGACCCTGGGACCATGACCTGAGCCGAAGGCAGACGCTTAACAACTGAGCCACCCAGGCGCCCCAAAAAATGTATTTCTTAAAGCACAAAAATAATAACATTAAAAGGCAAAGTAGAAATTATAATCATGAGCAAAGAATTGTAAATAAAAGTGTTTAAATCAAGTTGCAGTTTTTATTTGACATTTCAAAAATGGAATAAAATCTTAATATTTTTACGAAAATAAAACGATTCACAATTCTAACATCCATTCTCTTAACTTAGTTGCTGATATAATCAGTATCACATGTCTCTCATGTTAGGCCTAGACTTACAAATATATTTAAGAGTAATATAAATTGTTTAATATTATAGTACATTTCTCAGCTGCCCATGTGCACTTTTGTGATTTTGCTAATTCATGAGTTCTTTAGGAACTGCAAATAAGATACAACTAAAAGGGAAAAAAAAGAGGGGCGCCTGGGTGGCTCAGTCGGTTAAGCGGCCAACTCTCAGTTTTGGCTAAGGTCACGATCTCAGGGTTGCACTCTACGTGAAGTCTGCTTGTGCCTCCCCTTCTCCCCTCTGCGGCTCTCACCTCTCCCCCCTCCCCTCTCTCCCTCTCTTCCCCTTTTCCCCCTCTCTAAAATTAAAAAAAAAAAAAGATACCATTAAAAGGAATGACACTGGGCTATACAATAATCTACTTAATTCATGCTGAGAGGAAGAAATCGACAAGTTAATTAATTTGCCTTTTCTGTTACTAAGGACTCCTACCACTTGAATCCTCTCCTCCTGCTGAAGCTGTATCCGTTT
>NC_138374.1:12056426-12278655 GCF_054177405.1 Leptonychotes weddellii | reverse complement strand
TAGTGATATGCTTGTGTTGAGCACAAGATCCCAAGTGACAGAGTCACACATATGCTCTTTAAGGTAGGGTGTGTGTGTGTGTGTGTGTGTGTGTGTGTGTGAGAAATAATGTGGGGTCCTCTAGGGCACGGGCCTGCTCTTTAAGGTAGGGTGTGTGTGTGTGTGTGTGTGTGTGTGTGTGTGTGTGTGTGTGTGTGTGAGAAATAATGTGGGGTCCTCTAGGGCACGGGCCTCTTTTCTCCTGCCCAGGTCTAAGAATGGTATGGAAAGGAATTCCCTGGATGGTTGACTGATAGGTCATTTGGGGTATATGCATCGTAACAAAGACTTTTGCTTATCCCCAAAGAATCCCTGGGATGAAAGGAGCCTTAGAAGGCGATCTTGAGCCAAGAACGGGTACATTACCTAATGCGTATACTGGCCCTTACTTCCCACCACACCCTAGAAGAATGGGGTTCTTCAGTTGGGCATACTCAATCTGACTCTGCGCTCTGTGTGCTCTTGCTAAGCAGCAGTTGAGTAACAAAATATTTGGAAATCAAATGTTTTGGGGCGCCTGGATGGCTCAGTCAGTTGAGTGTCTGACTCTTGGTTTCAGCTCAGGTCATGATCTCAGGGTCCTGTGATGGAGCCCTGTGTCTGGCTCCACGCTCAGCAGGGAGTCTGCTTGGGATTCTCTCTCTCCCCCCCTGCTCCTCCCCGCAAAGTAAATAAATAAATCTCTAAAAAAGGAAATCAAATGTTTTAATTCTTTATTTCCTGATTGATAGCTGAGTTTCAGCAAGTACTTTGACAAGTAACTTTAGGGGACAAGGGCAGGCTGACCCAAACTATGACACCTTGACATACTGATTATTTTATTTTTTAAAAGATTTATTTATTTGAGAGAGAGAGAGAATATGAGCGGGGGGAGAGGGAGGCCAAAGGAGAAGCAGGCTCCCCGCTGAGGAGGGAGCCTCACGCGAGGCTCAATCCCAGGACCCCGGGATCATGAACTGGCTGAAGGCAGACGCTTAACTGACTGAGCCACCCAGGTGCCCCATATACTGATTATTTTAAATAAAAGTTACTTAAGAGGCAGCCTGGGTAAGAAGGACACTCAGACCCACCTCTGTCCCACTGAAAGCAGGAAATAAAGTTCCTGTGTGAAAGGTCCCCTCCTGTATCAGGAGGTGAAGAGCCATCCTGATCCCCAGAGATAGGGAATTTAAAGCTGAGAAGGCTATATAAACAAACCTTGTTACTTTTTACTCATTTACTACCCCTGCACAAATTCCGTTTAAAATTCCTTACTAAGGTTAAGCTTTCTTTGTCCTGTCAATTCCTCACAGATATATTGTCTCTTTGTTTAAAAAGTATAAAAATTGCCTGTCTTGGTCATTTCTTTAGGTCTCAATTTTGTTATTGGGCCTCAGTGCACTTGCAATAAGACTTTTTTTTTTTCCTCCTGTTACTGTTTCATGTAAATTTAATTCTTAGTTCAGCTGGAAGAGCATGGAAAGTAGAGGAAGAATTTTTCCTTGCCTACATAACTTAATAATAAACACATCAAAATAAAACAGAACTAATGAGTGGATAAGGTTCTGATCTACAGAAAGGGACAACACTATTTTTTTTTTCAAGTCAGGAAAAAATTGCCAAGATATATTGCTCTTAAGTGCCTACTAAGAGTCTTTTAAAAATAAAAGTACTCTTAACGGGCACCCTACTATAGGATAAGTCTTCAAATAAAAACAGAGGTAAGTATAGAATTCCCATTTTACAGAGAGGAAATGGAGGCACAGAGAGGCTAAGCACCTTGCACAAGGTCACACAGCTAGGAAGTGGCAGGGGCGGTATTCCAAGCCAGGTTCATCTGTGTCCAGATTCTGACTTGGTGACCACCATGGCATATTGGCTGTCTGCTCCCTCTCACCTCACATCCAGAAGAGCCAAATGATCAACATCAGCAAAGAAAAATTCAGGAGGGCCCCTGACTAAGCATCTTTCTTCGGCTTACTCTTAAGTTTCCCCCCAAAGACAAGTCTTGTTATGACTGCATAACAGCTAAGCATGTGTTAAAGTGTTAGGTTACAAGATGTGAAGCAACACTTGCTGACTTATGCTTTCCAGTTGGGTAACACCTGACCATGAACTCTGGAGTACCTCTTCCCTCCAACTACAGAATGTTGACTTATCTTACTTTTTGAAAACCAACGAAATTTACAAGGTCACTATAAGTTGAAAAAGTGTCAACAGGGCCTTGAGTAGTAAGATGAAGAAACACATTGTAGTGCTATGAAGATATTTACAATATGTTTTTGTTTTGCCAATATCGTTATGATTAATGAGATTTTGGCTTGATTGAGGTATTTTTCACCTACCATAAAATTCACCTGTTGAAAGTGTATGGCTGATTAGATTTTAATGTATTCAGAGTTGCTTTACCATCACAATAGTATAATTTTAGGACATTTCAATAACCTAAAACGAAACCTCTTACCCATTCGCAATTATTCCCCATTTCCTCCCACCCCTGCCCTAGGCAACCACTAATCCCTTTCTGTCTTTACATATTTGCTTAATCTGAGTATTTCATGGGAAATGAATCATATGTTTGTTTTTTTTCTTGCTTCTTGCACTTAGCATGATGTTTTCGAGATTCATCCGTTATAGCTCAGTACTTTGTTCTTTTTTATGGTCAAATAATATTCCATTGCATGGACATACAGTTTGTTTTATGCATTTATCAGTTGTTAGACATTTAGATCATTTCTACTTTTTGGTATGATGAATAATGCTGCTATGAACATTTGTGTGCAAGTTTTTGTGTGAACATGTATTTCCATTTCTCTTAGACATATGCCTATGAGTTCAATAGCTGGGTCATATGGTAGCTCTATGTTTAACCTTTTGAGGAACTACTAGAGAACTTTATAAAGCAGTTGTGTCATTTTACATTCCCAACAGCGGTGTGTGGGGGTCCAATTTCTCTACCTGTTCACCATTATTTATTGTCTTGATTTCAGTCATCTTAATGGCTGTGAAGTAGTATCTCATTATGGTTTTTATGTGCATTTCCTTAATGTCTAATAATGATCTTCTTTGGAGAAATGTCAGGACAAATTTTTTTGCCTATTTTAAACTGGGCTACTTATCTTTATTAAGTTGTAAGAGTTCTTTATATATTCTGGATGCCAGTCTTTTCCCAGATACATGATTTGCAAATATTTTCTCTCATTCTGTGAGTTTTCTTTTCACTTACTTGATGGTGTCCTTTGAACCATAAAAGTTTCTAATTCTGGTGAAGTTGAATTTATCCATTTTTCTTTGTTGCTTATGCTTTTGATGTCATATCTAAAAAAATCATTGCCTAACCCAAGGTAATGAAGAATTACTCCTATGTTTCCTTCTAGAAATTTTATAGTTTTAGCTCTTACATTTAGGTCTATAATCCATCTTGAATTAATTTTTGTCTGAGGTGTGAGATAGGTGTCCAACTTCAGTCTTTTGCATATTGATACCAGTTGTCCCTTTGTTGAAAAGACTCTTCTTTCCCCACTGAACGGTCTTGTATTCTTTTTTTAAAAAATCAATTGACCATAAATGTGGGAGTTTATTTCTGGACATTAAATTCTACTCTATTGACCTATATATCTATCCTTATGCAAGAACCACCCTGTCTTGACTACTGTAGTTCTGCTGATTTTGAAATCAGGAAGTGTGAGTCCTCCAACTGATCTCTTTCAAGATCATTTTGGTTATTCCGGGTCCCTTGCGTTTTCATATGAATTTTAGGATCAGCTTGTCAATTGCTGCCAAAAAGGCAACTGGGATTTTTTTTTTTTTTAAAGATTTTATTTATTTATTTGAGACAGAGAGAATGAGAGAGACAAAGAGCACATGAGAGGGGGGAGGGTCAGAGGGAGAAGCAGGCTCCCTGCCGAGCAGGGAGCCCAATGCGGGACTCGATCCAGGGACTCCAGGATCATGACCTGAGCCGAAGGCAGTCGCTTAACCAACTGAGCCACCCAGGTGCCCGCAACTGGGATTTTGACAGGGATTGCATTGAGTTTGTAGATCAATTTGGGAGAATTGCCATCCTAACAATGTTAAATCTATTGTTCCATGGACATGGGATGTCTTCCCATTTATTTAGATTTTCTTTGATTTATTTCAATAATGCTCTGTGTTTTTCAGTGTGACTATCTTGTACCTTTCTGTTCAATTTATTCTTAGTATTTTATTCTTCTTGTGTTATTAAAATGGGATTGTTTTCTTTATTTCATTTTCAGGTTATTCATTGCTAGTGTATAGAGATACAACTAATTTTTGTATATTGATCTTGTATCCTACCATACTGCTGAACTTGTTCATTAATTCAAATGTGTTTTTTAGTGGATTCCTTCTTATCTTCTATGTACACAATCATGTCATTTGCAGATACAGTTTTACTTCTTCCTTTCTAATCTCAATTCCTTTTTTTGTTGTTTTTGTTTTTGTTGCCTGATTGGCTAGGCTATTACAATGTTGCATAGACATGGCAAGGGCAGACACCGTTTTCTTCTTCCTGATCTTGGGAGGTAAGCATTTAGTCTTTTTTCATTAAGTATGATATTAGTTGTGGGTCTTTGATAGATGCCCTTTACCAAACTAAGGAAGTTCTTTTCTATTCCTGGTATGTTAATACTTTTAGTATTTACTTCCATATCTCTAAGAATGTGCTTGTATTGCTACTTTAATTTTTTTTTTCCCATTTTAGGCATTATCTATTAAGGTCTTCATATAGAGGAAGAAGATTTCACTCTTTTCTTCTCCCACAGTCCTATCCACACACTAAAATTACAATCCACTGGGGTAGGTCAATATTCAGCTTTAATATTAATGAAATCATATATAACTGTTCTGAGTTGACTCGTGTAGTAAAATAAGTATTCTTCCTTTTTCTTGTAACTTTTTATATTCATTGGGAGTAACTCTTTTGTATTATCATTTCCTTAGTTTCCTAAGTACTTAATACTAATTGAACCCTTATCTCTCTGCCAGTTATCTCCACTGCCTCTCAGTACATTCATTAACATCATCTTCTTGAAAGTACCCTTACCAGAGCCTTCTGATGGGCTCCGATCAGAACTAGTCATCCTCTACATCTTGTCCATAGTGTTACCCAGGGTCCTCCCTCAACCACCATCTTGGATTGCCTTCCCCTTTCTCCTACTTTGGATCTCCTTTTTCCCATCTTTCATGTCTTCCTCTTTACTCCCTCAATTTGATGAAGCACATTTTCTAGGACCTTCCAAAGAAACTGTGTGGGAGATAAAATTTTGAGAACTTCCATATATGAAAATGTCTCTATTTTGTCCTCATACTTGATTAACGTTTTGACTGGGTAGAGAAATAATTTTCCTTCAGAATTTTGAAGATATTGCTCCACTGCCTTATAGTGTTGTTTTTAGGAAATCTGAGGCTATTTTTATTCTGTTTCTTTGCCTGTGGGAGCCTATAGGATCTTCTCTTTGTTCCTGGAGTTCTGAAATGTTACACTAATGCGCTCGGTAAGAGTCTATTTTCATCCTTTGTGCTCAGTACTCCTAGGCTTTCAACCAAAAGCCTGTCCTTCAGATGATGGCTTCCTTCCCTTAAGTTTCTTGGTTTTCTCTTCCTGGAACTCCTGTTATTCAGAGATTGGAGCTCCTTGTTTGTTCAACTAATTTTCTCCTCCTTTCCCTGTAACTTTTTAATTCTTTTTGCTTTTCTCCTCTAGGAGTGCTTCTCAACTTTATCTTCCAAACTTTCTGCTGAGGTTTTAATTTCTGACTCAATGCTTTTAATTTCTCAGAGATTTCCCCCCCCTGTCCTTTAAATGCTTCTCCTCCCCCATTTTAATAGAATCCAGCTCTCATATCATGGATGCAGTGTCTTCTTACTCTCTGAGTTAGGGTCATTTTTGAACTTGTCTTCTCTCTTCCTAGTTTCCTCAAGGTTTCTTTTTGTTTTGTTTTGTTTTGTTTTTTACTGTTTGTTTTAGGCCCTACTTTTATATTAAAGCCTTTTCTCAGCAGTCAGTTAATCCTTGGTTGTCTAAACATATTTAAGAGAGGTGGACAAAAAAGCTGATGGGATCTTTGAGTGTGTTGGGGGCCTTGTAGATTTTGAGCTCAGTCATTCTTAGGGTAATTGCTTATGTTGTTTCTTTTTCTTTTCATTTCTTTCTTTTTTTCAGAGAGAGAGAGAGCACACACACATGCGGGGCTGGGGGGGCGGGGGCAGAGGGAGAGGGAGAGGGAGAGAGCGAGAATCCTAGGTAGGCTCCGTGCCTAGCGCAGAGCCCAACACAGGGCTCAATCTCACGACCCTGAGATCATGACCCAAGCCAAAACCAAGAGTCAGACACCCAACTGACTGAGGCACCCAGATGCTCTGCTTATGTTGTTTCCTTCGACATTTTGTTGGGGGCAAGTCAGATTCTGCAGAGAATGCTCTTTGGTTCTCCTGCCTTGAAGGTAAAGACCAGAATGTCAGGGTTCTGGGCACTGAATGAGGGCAGAAATCAGGAGGAATCTCATAAATTGGTATGCACGCATTTATTAGTGATCCATGTTTTTACTACAGCACTCCTGCCCTCTGCTGTGTTTTGCTCCTTCAAGGACTACACCCCCAGTCTTCTGCTGGGGGTGGGGTGGGGTGGATGGCACTCAGTGGTACCATGGAGTGCTAGAAGAATCTAACAATTTCTCAAACAGCTTTCAAGCAGTCCTCCTCATTTTAATCTCCCACCTTCACCCTCATTTCTGGTGCCATGGGTGCCACCACTTGCTGAGTCTTTTGAAGTTTCTTCCTATACTCTGTTCTATCAGGTTGACTCTTAGCTTTCCCCATGGCCAGCTTAGCACTCGGCTTCTCTCTGTCTGTTAAGTCAGTTAACACTCATCTGTCTGCTTTCCAGAATTGTTATGTTGTTTCCCAGCCTACTTTCCCTGTCCTTGTGGGTTTAGGTCTTACCAAAGAATTCCCTTAATGCAGTTTTCAATGATGTTTGAAGAGGGAGCAAGTTAGATGCTTGGGGTCAATCCACGATCTTTACCTGGGAATCTGATAACCATGTATTTTTTGAATACCAAATGAAAAGTGGGTAAGGGTAGTGGAGACTTATCTTCTCATACTCCTTTTTCTCCTTGGATTTCATTACTCTGGCCTCCCAACTGGGTCTTAAATCTTTATTCTTGGTTTTCTTTGCTGCCTCGTCTTCCTCTTTCTGTGTCCTCTAAATGATAGGGACCTCCAGATTTGGGTCTTCAGTACTCATCTCTGGCCTTTCCATCCTTCAGGTCTTCCAAAGCCATCATCTCTAAATGGTCTGCCAAGACCATGCTTTCTAAGCTGCTCCCTGACCCCATCACTGTGTCTCATCTCCTTGATTGTTTCCTTCATAGCCCTCATCACTTTCTGAAGTGGTTTATCACCTTATTTATTCTCCGTGTCTTCCACCAGAATGCAAACTTCATCCACGAGGGTAGGAACTGCCTCTGTCTTGTTCACTGCAACAAACAGTATCTACCAGATACACAGTTGGTACTCAGTACTATTATCTCAATCACTGAGTGAAAGATCTGGGCTCTCCCCACATTTCTTCACCTTCATTTTACATGTCTTCCCTCTCTGTTCCTATACTTCTCATGTCTAACCATGAGCAGTCCCCTGAATATTAAGACTTTACACCTCAGGGCCTTTGCATAAGCAGTTCTCTCATAATGGAGTGCCCTTGCCTTCCTGCCAAACTTGCCCTTTATTCCTGAAGACTCTCTATCCCCTCCCCAGGCATTCTGACACACCTTCCTTTGGACCTCACTGTAGAAGTGCATACTTCTTCTGTCCTTGACTGTCACTCCACAGGGTCCTTTAATTAGCTAATATGCCTGTCACTCCAACTAGACTGTGATTCTGGAGGGCAGGAACTCTACCTTAGCTGTTTTTATTACTCCAGACACAGGAATTCAAAGCGTGTTGAATGAATGATTTACATACATCTCATATATGTGAACTCCTGTGGGTAGAAGGGCACATTCTAATTTTACAACCATTAACTCTGAAAGCACACCCTTGCGCATGTTTTTCTTATATGAACTAAACAGGAGCTTTGACCGTTATTGGAGTCATTGACAAGTATTGGTTTATTAAGAGCCCTGTCAGGGTTATACATACATATTTAAAAGAAGTCCATTTGAGGGCCTGAATGCATTGATCAAATAAACCGATGGTGGTCAAAACTCCTCTTTTCCTGGAACTCTGTAGGAATTGACCTAGATGCTCATTCAACCCCCAAGGAAATTCTGTTCTCATTTGTGCTAAAGCTACTTTCCTCCAACCACACTTGGGCTCATTACATCCTCTAATACCTTTGGATCAATAGGTGGAAGATGTTCGGGCGCCTGGGTGGCTCAGTTGGTTAAGCAACTGCCTTCGGCTCAGGTCATGATCCTGGAGTCCCGGGATCGAGTCCCACATCGGGCTCCCTGCTGAGCAGGGAGTCTGCTTCTCCCTCTGACCCTCCCCCCTCTCATCCTCTCTCTCTCTCTCAAATAAATAAATAAAATAAAATAAAAATCTAAAAAAAAAAAAACAAAAAAACATAGGTGGAAGATGTTCATGTGTTTCAGATGTTTTTATCCTCACTGTCTCATTTCCTGTCTCAGACCAAAATATCTTTGGACTGGAGACAATTGATGAGCTGGCTGAGAACATCAATCCTGCCCAGTTTAGACCACATGCCTTTTTACAGTCATTCCCATCAGAGTGAGAGTAATTAAGACTCTAGACTGATGAGTATATGGTTCTTCCCACAAAATTGCTTAGCTAGGCAGACCTTTCTTCTTCCATGTTCTTCAGTGACCTCAAAGGTTTTTGGGGTTGGGGGTCAAGGGTGGATCCCTTTCTTAAAGAGGAGAAGCCAAACTGTATGTGACCAAGAACGGTTTCCCACCACAACATTTCGTCCTCTATTTATGTATTCTAGTGAACAAAACCAACACATATTTCCAAAGTAATGTGAAGGTTAGGAATCTTCTACTTTGAAACTGTTCCACAGCTCTCTACTTTGCAAAGGACGCTTCAAAGGATTTCATATTTCTTTTAACCACAAAGCCACTCCCAATGGCCACACATAGCCCCCTTTGTATCAGAGCTCAGAGGTCATAGTAAAGCTTGAACCAACTGCACTCCGGTTGTGAAAGCGAGAATTCTCATACCCTCTACTTCAGTCATAAACTTTTTAATGAAAGCATTCCTAACTGCTCATTCTACTGTCAAAACTACAAAGTTTCAGAAGAGACTTTAGAGCCATAGTCTGTTAGAGCAACAAAAATGAACAAAAAGGTTCACTTAGGAGAACTCTACTTGAAAAGAGAGGGAGAAGGGCCTGAGGTGCACTCCCTTCTACTCCATTCTCTGGCCGCTCAGTCACCTCCTCCTCCTCCCAAGGGGGCAGAGAGAGGCCAGCAGCCTTACTCTGATGGAGTTTCTTTCACATGGAAATATAGAATCACCACTTCCAAAGGGTTTTTTCATCAAATAATTTCAGAAAACAGTGGGCTGATCTCTGGTGAACAAAATCAGTCTGATTTCCTTACTGCAGATCTGGAAACTTTTAATATGCTCATGTGTGCTGTGATTCTCAGTGAAGAATGTGGTGTGCAGACTTCTCTAGAGGCATTTGACCATGGAACGCTTTCTTTCCAGACCCTCTCTTTTCCAGGTTAGTGTTCTGTGGGCACACTTTGGGAAATGCCACCTGACAATTTTATAAGAGCCTAATTCTGGGTTTGCACATGAATTCATACTCCTTTATCCATACATGCGAATGCTCCTCTCAAAGAACAATCACTTCTCAAGAAGGAGGGATGTTTGTGCTGCTCAGGGCATCTGTGGTTTAATTCATGCTATTTGGCCAGAGCTAAGCCATATCCTTCAATGTAGCTTTACCAGTAATAAAGGTGATATTTTCATTTCCATCTGTTGGAGTCCTGTGTATCTCTCAATGTGTTCAAAACTCAGGCAGAATTTCATTTACTGGGTTCATTAAAACCCCAACAAGACTCATTAAACCGGGGTCCCTCTAGACACATTTTGAAAACCACTGCTGTAGGTTAATGGGGGCCCATCACAGAACTGAAAGCAAAAGAAGAGCAAGATCAAATCAAGAGCTGATGGAGGCAAGGGAGACCTGACTGAGCCCAGGAAAGACATGCTGGGGACCTGATCCAAGGCAGTGATGATGAAGGGAGAGAGGAAGTCACGGAGAGTATAGAAAGATGGGCAGGACTTGATGGCTGATGGCCCTGGGCAGAGGGGAGCTGAGGATGACATCCTGGTGGCCACCTTGAGTGACTGTGGGGATGGAGCTGAATGAAGAGCAATAATGGGGGGAAGGTCAGTTGTGATCTTTAGCTGAGCTTCGTGTCCTCAAATCAGAGGGGGACAAGAGGAACAAGGAGGACAGAAACTGAGTCTAGGGTGAGGCTTTGAAAAGGAAATCCTTTCCTGGGATTGGGGCAGAAAATTATGAAGACAAAATATGTGCCAAGAGAAGCCTCCTCTTTGGGGAAGAGTTCCCAGCCAGGCCCCTAGCTGGGGAGGTGATATCAGCAGCTTTGCAAGCAAGAAGAGATTCTAGGGGTGCCTGGGTGGCTCAGTTGGTTAAGCGTCTGCCTTCGGCTCAGGTCATGATCCCAGGGTCCTGGGATCGAGCCCTGCATCAGGCTCCCTACTCAGTGGGGAGTCTGCTTCTCCCTCTCCTGCTGCTCCTCTCCCTGCTCATGCTCTCACTATCTCTCTCAAATGGATGAATAAAATCTTTGGGAAAAAGAAAAGAGATTCTAATTCAGGAGGCATTTTCTGATGTATGTTTATACCTGTCCCTCTGGTGTCTACCTGTGTCCTATTTCCAGAAGTTATGAGCAGATCTGTAGAGATCTGATGCCCCTTGGCCCTGACAGGCAGGAACATCTGGGAACATGTTATCCCACTGACTCAGCAGGTTATGTCCACGGGAAGCCCTGGCTAAGTGCGAGCAGCCTTTATCTTATTTCTGCACCCTCTCTCTCACAGAGGAGTTATAAAGATCAAATGAGGTAACAAATGTGAAGCAGCAAGCACACTGCTTGGCACAGAGTAAGTGATGCCCGTATGAGGTTGTCCTCTTCCTTCTGATATCCACAGCCCTCAAGTGTGCCAGATCACCCAAAGTGTCATCCTAATGGTGAAAAACAATGACTTGGTACCAGACCAAGTTGGGTACGACTTGTGGGGATAATAATTCTGCCCTCAGAACACTGTGGTGAAGATTCAGTGTGATTCCCCATGAATAGCCAAGTACAGTGCCAGGTACACCTGACGAGTGCTCAGTACATGACAGTAATCATTTAATTATGTGATCATTGATAAAGGTCCAAAAAGAGGCTAAAGAAGACAGTCAATGTGCCAGATAAGGCTTAACTCCATCCCTAAATATTCAAAACCAAAATGCCATGAAACACTTTTCACACACAAAAAAGGGAAATTGCTTTTCATTCATGTATCTATCCTTGAGGCTCTATAAAGAGTCTGTGTTGTGGGCTCTGCATCTGCTGGTCACCTACACTTTGCATGGCTAATCAGGAATACCTGGTAAACTTATTCTAGAGCTTGGCGGGCTACAAGGTAGAGTGAGGTGAATGGTGGCCCCCCCGCCAAAAGATATGTCCAAGTCCTAACCCCTGGTGCCTACAAATGTGACCACATTTAGAAAAAGGATCTTTGCAGATGCAGTTAAGTTAAGGATCTTGGGATGAGGTCATCCTGGATTAAACAAGTATGCCCCAAATCCAATGACAATTGTCCCTGGGAGAAACAGAAGAGGAGAAGATGCAGGGAGAAGGGAAGAAGGCCATGGAAAGGCAGAAGAAGAGGTTAGAGGGATGCAGCCACAAGCCAAGGAACGTCAGGAGCCACCAGAAGCTGGAGGAAGCAAAATTCTCTCCTAGAGGCTTGGAGGGAGTGTGGCCCCTCTGACACCTTGATTTCAGACTTCTGGCTCCCAGGCTTGTGAGAGAATAAATTTCTGTTGGTCTAAGCCACCCAGTTTGTGGTAATGTGTGATGGCAGCCACAGAAAACTAACACATAGAGGACAGAAACGCATAGAAATGCACTCAGGCTAACTTTGGCTCTCAGGCTAACTTTGGCAACAGGAAAGGTGGGGAGAGGGCACTTTCCAGGAGTACACGGGGGCTACTGTGGGTACTGTGGGATACTGAGAAGTATCTGGCACAGGAAGTTCAGGCTGGCCTCATGAGGAACAAGGACCAGAATGTAGAAAGTTGGGAGTGGGGTGGCTCTCTTGTTTGTGGTACTCGACCTCTCCTCTCCTGTCACTCTTCTCTCTTGGCCTGCAGACTGGCTCTCTCTGGTTCTTCGTTCACGTGGCCAAAACAGGCACTGTCAACCTGACCTGTCCTCACATCACATTTGAAGCACCCCGATGGACCAACAGGTGTCTCCGTGGCTTGATTCTAAATTGCGGGGGACAGAATCTCTCAGCCTGGGTCCAATCAACTCTTGCCCAGGGGTGAGATCTTGTGTCTGGGGGCCTTCGTTTGAGGATAAGGGGGCTGCCGGCAGATATCCTGGAAGGTTTTCATTTGAATGCCAAAGACAGTGCGAAGGGCAGACAACCTCCATCTACCCACCAACTTGATAGGTCAGGGAGATTCTAACCTCTCCAGATCTTCCTTTCTGCATTAGACAATGGTCTGAGCCTTCTAACCTGTCTCCTCAAACTTTTCTCTCTGGTGTAACCACATCATATTACTAAGGGGGGAAAAGCACGAGAAAAGCTATCCATTAGATTCTCTTCTTGCTCAGAACACTTGGTTAATCTTCTGGAACAAAAGCATTATTGATTTTTATCTATCGTAGTCTTTTCCTGAAACAACAAATGTGTGCTACTATTGATAAAATATTTGGCCTGTTTAAAATTCCCATTTATTATTTTTCTCATATTGCCTTCGAAAGCCTCCTTTAGGCCAAGTGGCACAGGAGAGATTTGGAGGTTGAAGGACTTTGCTTAGAATTCTTTTGATCCCCAAAGCAAAGCTTCAGACCAAACAAGTCCAAGCCAGGCAGGAGTGTGGCATACCAGGAGAAACAGGGTCTGGGGAGAGTCACATCCCTTGAACTTCATTCACTACTCAGGGAGAGTTTGTTGAGTGCATCCGAGGTGCTGGACTTTGAGCCAGAGCTAGGATTACAGAGGGGAATGAACTGGACATGTGCTTTTCACAAGGAGCCTATGGCCATGGGACAGACAGAGATAAAAGGAACTGATGCAGGGAACTGTATCATTGCGAACTATCCAAAGGTCACGGAGAAGTATCTGGCACATGACAGTGAATAACTCAGGCAATTAGCCCAAGGGGTCAGGGAAGGCTTCTGGGGCAGAGGCACATTTCCCGAGATCTGAAGGGTGAGTAGGTGGTTAACCAGATGAAGCTGACGGGGGTGGGGAGGCGGGCGATCTTCCAGGCGAAGAGAATGCTGCATGCAGATATTCATTACGCCATCCAGGTAGAAATCCATAAAATGTAAATGAGACATCTGTGTACACACGCAGACCCACGGACTCCTGCGGAAGGAGACGTCCTGCAGTTATGCTCTGGTTCTTTGCCATCTGCAGGGGCCAGAGGCTGCACGAGGTTTCCCACCATGTCTTGGACCCCGTGCAGGTCTCCCTAAAGTGCTGTCAGAGACTCCAGCCTCCCTGGCCGCCTTGAGGGCCCTTGGGGCTCTCTGCACCAGCTAGAGTGTATCAAGGAGCTCACAGGGTAAAGGAGCCCAGACAGACAGAAGACAGGAGATTCTGTAAGAAAGAAAATGCTGAGAAGAGGAACAATTTTGTTTTCTTTTATCTTGTCTCTAGAGGTAGCAGATGGGAATCTGGGGGTCTGGGGAGATGCCTACTGGGATTTTCTGAAGTCCTCCTGAGCGGGCCACCTGCAGGAGTGAGCTTATCACCCAGGAGCAGGAATCATGTGGGGGAAAGTGGAGGACATGAGTAGGGAGCCCGGGGCTTGTCCCCAGGATACTCTCTTGACCACTTGTCATGGGCCACTCCTTCCTGTGTGTCCCAGGAGCCTGGGTGCTTCTTTCTCTCATGGCCTGCTTTAGGGCACGTCGTTACCCCTCGCTACCATCTGTCTGTCCACTAGTTGCTGTGCTTCTCAGGGGACTGGGTCTTTTCCAGTGTGTGGTCTGTGCCTAGCACCTGGCACTTACATGCTAAGCCTTCAATCATTATTTATTAAAGGAATGAATACATGGACCTCCGCTTTAGTCCTCAAACATTTTGAAGCTGAACCATGTTGCTTAGAAATAGATGGGGGGAGGGCGGCGCCCGGGGTGGGGGCGCTTAGTCGGTTAAGGGTCCAACTCTTGGTTTTGGCTCAGGTCATGATCTCAGTATTGTGGGATCCCGCTCAGCAAGTAGTCTGCTTGGGATTCTCTCTCTTTCCCCTTTCCCTCTCCCTCGGCTCCTCCCCCTCTACTCTCCTCCCCCCCCACCCTCCACCACTGGTGCACAGGAGGGAAATAAATAAATAAATAAATAAATAAATAAATATCTTTAAAAAATGAAATAGATGAGTGGGATTCAATGAGGGGTACCACCTTGGACTTGGTAGGTGCTCAGGAACTCAATGGTGACTTAGCAGCTAGGTGGTTATAAACATGTCCGTGTTCATGCTCTGGGACTTACAGGTTGCATAGCTTCTTTCTTTTTTTTTTTTTTTTTAAAGATTTTATTTATTTATTTGAGATAGAGAGAATGAGAGACAGAGAGCATGAGAGGGAGGAGGGTCAGAGGGAGAAGCAGACTCCCCGCCGAGCAGGGAGCCCGATGCGGGACTCGATCCCGGGACTCCAGGATCATGACCTGAGCCGAAGGCAGTTGCTTAACCAAATGAGCCACCCAGGCGCCCGCATAGCTTATTTCTTAATGGCATTGCTTTCGTAACAAAGCAGCACTCCGGGGGCGGGGGGGTGGGGGGTAGCATTCACGCGTCCCTGAGCTAGTTATTACAGGGAGGCCCAGATCTTCCGGTGGCCATTCTCTCTCTACACAGTAGTATATACTTCTGCCCTTCGATGAATGATAGGACACAGGGTTTTTGGTCCCATTTCTAACACCTGTAGGTCAGGACAACTGGTTTCTCTACATGTGCGTGTGCGTGTGCGTGCGTGCGTGCGTGTGTGTGTGTTCAGGAAACAAAGGCTGAAAGCCATTCAGCAAAGGCAGTTGGGGTTCCTGTATCTCCTCCTTGCATAATAAGTGTTGTCAGTTACGGCCGCCGAGGCTGGGAGGGGGCGGCAGCTTGCCAGGATGGTCTGTGACATTTGGATAAACAAACATCAGTATTTATCAGAGCTACTCCGGGGTGCTTCCTCAGCTGTCGGAATGGGGAGTCCTCCTTGTGCTTGTATATAGTTCTCTCCGTATGAGATAAATGTCCGGTGCCATTAAGGGGAAAAAATATTTGTACTCTGCTCCCTAGTTACCTAGGCTAATTTACCGCACAAGGAGGCCTTGTAGTTCATTAATCATATACAAATACAAACCAAGGGAAGAAATTGCCTTCTTAATTGACTTTGGAGATGCTAATCTAAGACTCCTTGGCTTTAAATATTACCCAGCAATGGTGCTTGTACCAGACACCGTGGAGAAAGCAGAAAGCCACCCAACGCCATGTCGGAAATCATTGCCTCTGGACTTTATCCACAAGACACTCACCTCCACGGGTTCTCTTGAGGAATCTGGAGGTACGGGACACGAAGGAAAGAGACAAACAGAGGATGGCGATAGACTCAGCCATCCTAGACTCAATAGCCCTGACGCGCTGTGAGTGAAGGAAGGCCAGGCTGTGCAGAGCCTTGCTGGGCAGGGCCAGGTCGGGCAGGGTGTTGCTGGGCTGCCTGCCCCAGCCCAGATTGCTGCAAAGCCTGAACAGAGAAAATAGTATTAGGCTCAGCTGACTGGTCCAGCTGGGAACCAAGTTCATCAGTCTTAAGAAACCAAATTTCTGGGGCACCTGGGGGCTCAGTCGGTTCACCGTCTGACTGCGGTTTAGGTCATGATCTTGGGGTCCTGGGAGGGAGCCCTGCATTGGGCTCCATGCTCAGCAGGGAGTCTGCTTCTCCCTCTCCCTCTGCTGCTCCCCCCGCCTCTCGCACGCATGCTCTGTCTCTCTCTCCCTTAGTAAATAAAAAAAAATCTAAAAAAAAATCTCTCCCACTGACATCCCTAGGCTATGCTTCTGTCTCTTGTCCTCTCTGACCATTGCCTATGAGAAAACATGGAACTTTTGTCAGTTTATTCATAATGAATGGGGAGGTAGTAGAGTTGAGTGGTGAGGTTTCCCAGGCCAGGCTTGATGGTCACATGGATCCGGATTTGAATGCTCCCCTTTCTCTCTTCCACTGCAACCACCAATCACCCACCCCTACAAGTCTGGAGCTGGAATTTCAAGTTCATAAATGTGACCTAGGCATTAGTGACCTTGTCATCCCCTTTGGGTCTGCAGGAGCCACCCAGGTGACAGTCTCAGCCCCTCCTTGATGAAGCCACTTACCCATGGCACAAGGAGCCACGCAGAGTTTCCTCTGGATTCCATAGGGTAGACAAAGAGAGCCATTAAATTGCATGCCCCACCACATACGGCCTTAATCCTCCTGCTTTACTTTTCTATCCTTCCCAAGGTCCTCCTGGATTGCTTTGCCTCTGGACTTTTCCTTTCTGACCTTGCCCTTTAGAGTCCTCTAATTCTTCTCATTCTTGTCTTTCTTGATTAAAGGATAGAAGAAAGAAAATCAGATCTGGTGTGTGAAACTTGAGATTCATTTTTCTGTTAAGTGTAAGCATAATAATAATTCCTACCTCATAAGGTAAGAGGGAGAATTAAATGAGAATTAGTAAACGTGGCCCCTAAAGCAATGTTTTCCCAACAAGACCCATGAAGTCAGTTTAATGGGTTGCCACCAAAATTTTCAAAAATGGAATATAGAATATCAGAGGGCACTGCTTGCAGGAGGGGCAAGTTTTATTTCATGAATCTTTTCTTGCAGTTTCATGTATGTATGTGCACATGTATAAAACCACTAGCAGATGTAAAATGGATATTTTACTGTAGGTTATGGAAAAAAGTGCTGGAAATAGGTGTCATTAACATTTGCCTTCAGTCTTGAGGAGATGAGCGCTGAGACTTAGGCAGCCATGGAACCCTAATGTTGAAAAGATTGGAGAAAGAGACCCAGCCCCCACACCAGGAGGCTATGAGGTGACACCAAAGGCCCATTCTGCCAGCCCAGGGACTTAATTCTGTCCACAAATATTTTTGTTAGGCTCACATAGAATTTATAAAAAAATTTTGAATTAGTTACTATCATTTGAAAATCAGGAGATAGGACAGAAAAATCTAGATTTTCAGCGTCTCTGAAAACTTGGGGAGATTTGGCCACAGCCGGTATCTTTCCTGCAGTCTCTGTCCCACCTGCGTCCCTACTTGTCTCCTACCTGGGCCCTGGAAATATGTAAGGTTTGTTCCCTGACCCGGAGTCCCTCTCCACCCGAGGCTCGATGTTTGTTTTAAAGAATCACAAAGCTGGAACATATCCAAGAGCTTCTTAGGTTCAAACCCTCATTTGTGGAGGGAGGAAAGAAGCCCATGAAGGAGGAGGTGACTCTCCCAAAGTCACATGGATCATCAGTGATACAGCTGAGAACGGTACCCCCATCTCCATCCTCCTGGGTCGGTCCTCCCGTTCAGCCCTTGGGAACAGGCAGCCACCATCCTCATACAAATGGAGGCTTTCTTAAGAGATGTGTTTGATTCACTTCAAAGGTCACCGGCCCTCACTTCCTCCCTCTGTCTGGGCCACGGCAAATGTTTACCTTGCAAAAGTGAAATTAGATCCAGAGTGGTTCCTGCTTGTCTTAAAAGGTTTTTACATGTCTCCGGCTTTGCCCTCTGTGACTTTTCCTCTTGGCTTTGCCATCACTGGGGCTCCTTTGAGCGCAGCTTCTGAGGGAGGAAGGTACCCGGGCAAAGGGGTTCACTTGAATGGGAGCTTGGAAAAGATGTGTATCCCAATATTGTCTGGCTATTTGTTTCACCTCGTTTTAGTTGAAGGACAGAGAAAACCCATTTGGAGTGCAAGCATGGTCACACGCAATGCCAGCATGAGCATATGACGTGCAAAGAATTTCCAGATCACCGAAGAGGGAGGGGGCAGGGTGGCCCCGATGGGCCATTCTCAGAGGGCGAAGCCACCCAGTGTTGGGCACAGGGCCAGGAATGTGATGCCTAGTTTGGTTGTTTTTAATGCTTAAATTTTTTTTTTTTGCTTTATAAAAATAGTCAAATATACACAAAAGTAGAAAGAATAGGATAACGAACCTCCATATACCTCACTCAGATTCAACATTTATCAAGATCTTGCTACATACGATTTTTAACTTTAATTTGGTATATAACATATATAAGTAAATGCGTAGATCTTAAGTGTGAAGTTTGTGAGTTTCTAAACTTATTGTAAAATAATTTCATACAGAACGTTGCAAAAAAAGCACTATGAAGAATTGCCATATACTCTTCAAAGAGATGCCCCAAATGGTAACAAATTACATTTGCTTTATTATACATTATACACACACACAGACACACACATTTTTCTGAACCATTTGTAGGTCGATGAGTTTTGCCAAATATTACGCCCATGTAATCATCACTCAAGTCAAGCTACAGAACATTTTCAGCACTCCAGAAAGTTCCCCAGTGCTCTTTTCCACTTGTCACTTTTCATTTTTTATTCATTTCATTTTCATTTCAATTCTCAATCTTATTTTTATCACCATAGATGAGTTTTGCCTGTTCTTGAAACCAATGCACATGGACTCATCTCCCACTTTGTTTTTGCTGAATTATTTTAAAGCAAACCCGGGATCTCATGTTATTTCGTCTCTACATAATTTGTAAGTCTCTCTGCAGGCATTTTCTTACATAACCAAAAAGCCAATGAGATTATGTAAAAAGTCTTCCTAACAAGCTTCTGCGATTATCTCCATTTTCCAGGTGAGTGCTCGACCTCAAGGAGGCGGGAATGCTGGCCCAGGGTCACCCAGGAAGTAGCTGGTGGAGGAAGCAGTCTTCCTCTAGAGCTCGTCCTTACTGTCTGGGCTGTCAGCCCCAGTGCGGACCCCCGCAGAGGTGCTTGCTGCCTCTGGGGAACAGAAAAGCCTGGCACCTCTGTGGGCCCTTTCTTTCAGCACCCCCCCGCCCCAGCACATGGCTGTCCAGAAATGCACTCCCAGCAACCCTTTGAGCACACCTGCCTGCATACTCACTCACACCGGCGTGTTTTACAAAGGCTTCTTGCAGCCGCTGGCTTCCCCTCTTTAGAGACAGAGGGAAGGGACCACTCAGGCCCCCAGTGGCTACACAGACTGAAAGGCAGATGCGTTTGAAAGCTGCTGAGAGCTTCCCCATTCACCAGGATCTAGACCTCAACCAAGGTGCTACGTCAAGTTACATGATCAAAACGCAGAAAAGACCCATGCCTTTAATATTTTAGATCATATTTGCAAACAAGTTCTTGTAACACACAAACTCACATGGGTGAAAAAAACAGCAACTAGAACCCACAGCAATCTGTTCTTCCAGGAGACAATTAGGCAGAAACAAATCTAAAAGATATTTCTGCCCCCCAACCCCCAGCCCGAAACCAAGCACAGAACTCACCAGGAGCAGACAACTTATTGTAAGCCTGAATCAACTGCTAGTAATCACGATTTTATTCAGTCTCATAAATTGTAGGGTCCATGTAGCAACTAGATATATCAAAGACTTAAATGTTTTCACAAATCGAACCCTATACCCCTCCCAGACAACATATTGGTAAAAACAGCCTTATTGTTTGTTTCTAAAACAGAGCCGGATGGAGCTATTTAAAGAGATCTGAATTTTCAGCAAAAATGTAGTTACCGATTACTTAGAAATAGAATCGCCACCTCCCCCCACCATCATCTTGTCTGTTCTCCACATTATGGGCCAGTTGACTATGACGACGTTTTTTAGCTGTATTTCTTTTCTAGGTACAGAGATCAAAAGAAGGACTAAGGGATGGGGATGTGGGGGACTGGGGGGATGGTTGAAGCCCCTGCATCCCTCCCTCATCCCTCCCTCCTTTGTAACCTGTTTTACATGCTGAACTTCTGTATGAGATTGCTTTTGGAAAACCACTAGCCTTGTGGATCTTCTCTTTTTGTGGCATGTGAGGTGCTAAAGGAAGTCACCGTGAGGATGCGTGATTACCTACATTGTCGGCATCTGGCAGGCCTGGGAAGGGGCCTCAGGTCCTGCAACTGTAGATTCAAGTTTGACGCTGATGCACCTGTCACCTGGTGCTGTTTTCTCCCTCCCTCCCTCCGCAATGACTTCTTGGTGTCATGAGAGAGGGAAAGTGCGATTTTAAATGGGAACGAGCACTGCATGGAGGCTTGAGAGGCCTTTAAATGTTCTTTAACTCCTCCTCCTTCCCCTTGGCCTCATTATTATTATTATAAAGATACATGCTGTTTGAAAAATTAGTAAAATACAGAAAAGTCGGAAGAAGACGAAAAAAGCTTTCATCATCCATTGCCTAAAGGTAAGAAGGTATATTTTCATCTTCCAAATTTAAAAATGCATTTTCATTTAGCTTAGATCACACAGTATGTGCAACTGTGTACTTTTTTCACAGACCTTTTCAAACGCAAAGCCTTTTTACCAACTGTGTAATATTCCATTGCGGGATTGGACCACGATCTCCACCCAAGTGGGACTTTTTAGGAGGATTTCCTTTCCCAAGAAAATTGCTTTAAACTGTTCCTAACCTTTCACCAGAGAACTCACTCTACTCTCTCTCTCCCCAACATGAATCAAGGAGCGCTTCGTTTTGCACATAGCCCATGCTCACCACGATGGAGAAGCCAGCCACAAAGAAGGTCAGCTAAGAATGGACTTAGTGTAAATACTAACACAAAGACTGTTCACGTGGAGCCTGGCGAGTGCAAGGCTGAGCTCTGTGACCCAGAGAAGTGCTCTTGAGTTCTCCCCACTTAGTGGTGCTGGAGCACCTCAGTCTCTTGCTTCTGTGCCATAGATCACCTCCTGAGAGCAGCTTCAGGATGCTGCCCTCTCCTCTCATTAGCCCTCTGTGTGCTTCAGGGTCCCGGGGCCTTTCCCAAACCTTTATTATCTGCCCTCCCCCCTCCCCCCCCAGAAAGGTCCCTGGCTCTCCCCGAGCCACCAGGAGCCATATTCTAATGGAATGGTCTAATCCGGAATGGTCATGCCAAAAAAGGAATGACCAAAATAGTAGTTGGATGTCGTCCTTGCACCAGGCACTGTGCCATGGCATTATACATATGAGATTTCATTTAAGCCTTCTGGCCACCTTCTGAGGCAGGAATTGTCCTGTCCACTGGGCAAATGAGGAAAGTGAGCCTCAGAGGGAGCTTGAATTACTTGCTCAAGAACTAGGAACCCACCTTCCTGTCTTAGAGCCCCTGGGTTGACCGCCAGCCTCTTGGCCATGATTTCAGCTGCGTGACTTCTTTGCTTTGGCCTGTCAGGGATCTCTTCCTCGCCCCTCCCCACGATTCTGCCTGCATCAAAGGCAGGCAGGACTTGGATCCAACTGCCCCTGGCTGGACCAGCAATGCCTCCTCCCAGGCCTTCTCAGCACCAAAGGAGAGAAGCACCATCGCCGCCCCCCTCCCACCAAGACCTCATGATCTCCCCAGAACCTCACGGGATACAGAGAAATGGGGCAGGAAGAATTCTCTGGAAACAGGGCCTTTTATTTTCTTTCATCTCACAAACACAATGAAAAAAAAAAATCCTGCTAATAGGATTGCCAACTCAGCAGGCCTAGGCAAGCTATTCCAAGTAAATATAAAGCATCCTGGCACACCTTGAGATTGATGACAAGTCAGGAACAATGACAGGAAACCAGAAATTAATCAGAAGAGTTGCCTTTCATTAAAGGGAGGTGGTGGGGAGAAAGTGCGAGAGCCAGGGCACAGCCATGAGAACCAACTGCTGCGGGTTTTGTGCAGTTGCTCTTGGGCCCCCACAGCCCCCCAGGAGCAAAGGGAGCAGCCAAGGGGCTCCCTGGGCTGCCTGAGTGCTTGCAGCTCTCCTCCCCGACTCCAGGGAAGCGCACGGCCTGTGGAGGAAGAGCTTCCTCCAGGCCAGGGTCGATAAACGCTCTGGGCTCTGGGCTGTGCCCTGGAAGCCTCACTGGGCCAAAAGGGGCCCATCCTTTCTAATCTTGGCCTAGCACCAGCAGCTCTTAACTTGGGGCTGATGGACCACAGCCAGCCTGTGAGCTGCTAGCTGCCGTCTCCCGGGCTGGGCTGGTCTAGTGTTGATGTTCCGCACATCGCGGTCTTATCTCTCACCTTGCCAGGCAGCTGGCCGCGGTACAGGGCTGGGTGAGAGGGTGGGCCGGACTCAGTGGGCAGGGGCTGAGAAGCACAGCGGGCCCCTCCCAGGGCTGCATCTGCAGGCGGGTCGTTCCCTTGCATGGCTCACCTTGCCCCGGAGTCCATCCTCTGCAGCCAAGTGTACAAGGGTATTTTCAAGAGGGAGTGGAGGGATGCTCAGGTCGGGGAGGATGTCGAGACTGGAGAGAGATCGCCATTGGGAAGCCACAGGTAGATTGTAGGCGGGGACTTGCAGGGTTAATCAGCCCATCTCTGTCTTGTCACTTAATAACACTGAAAGTCGGATGGTTTTGTTTTAATTTAAGAAGAGTATAAACCTCCTAGCATTATGAAAATAACTGAAGGGGCAACGTGGCAATCCACATGATCGGGCGCCAGACCATAGCAGATGCCCACTGGGTGCATTACAATGGCTCGAGCAGGGAAAAAGTGCCCATCCGAGGTCACATTTCCTTCACTTCCTTCCTTTGGCATTTCTTTGTTATGGATTATATCTTGAAACTTTTTCAGGTCAAGGCTGATTTGGCATCAATTCCCCCCCCCTTGGACATTTGGGGCCCCGCTCAGTCTTCATTTTGAAGTTTCCTGCTACTGACATCTTTAGAAAAGACTTTCACAGTTGAGTTTTTGAATTCTTCTTCCACAATGATTCTACATGCTGGGAGGAAGGTACTAAAGCCTTAATCATTGTGTGAGGCACATTACATCATTTATTCCTTCTAGGACTGAGCTTGGTGAGGTTGCGTGACTCGCACTAGGTCACAATCCTAGTTGCAAACCATTATGCCCACCTTTAAGTCCTGGCTTGGTCACCCCCACCACCTGGCCTCTCAGCTCTATCAGTGACTCTATCCACAAATGGCCGCCAGCTTTGAACAAAGCCCATTTTACAAAAGCTCTTTTGCACCCATATCGATGGATCTGCACAAAAACGCTGAGGTTTCGTGGACATTTTTATCATGACTTGTCAGCATCCCTTAACCTCTTTCTCGGCTTTGCTCCCTTTTTTCAAGGAATCATACCTTCTTCTGTACAATGAATTGCGTCTAGGGTCAGGCCAGTAGATCCTGCCCCAACCAAATAACCAAAACAAACAAACAAACAAACAAACAAGAAAGCCGAGTCAATCATCGTACCTCATTCTGCTGGCTGCTCTGAATGGCCCAAGGATGTAAATGTGACCCATGCTGGGCTAATCAGAGCTCTCGAGAATTTTTACACTTTGAGCTGGAGGAATAAACCTTTACCTCTTGGGTAATAAACATGTACGTTTGAGCCCAGAGCTGAGGTTAGCGGTGTTCCAGGCTCTTAGAGAAAACAGGTTTGAGGAATGAACCCAGAGGCCAAGGAGAGAGATTGAATCTTGAAGTGACGGAGGCCCTTGTTTTGATTCTTCCCACTCTTCCTGCCAATATGATTCTTTTTCATCTAAGCCAGTTTCAGTTAACTTTCTAGGACACACATTCAAAGAGCGCTCAGTGAGAGGCCAACAGGAGCGGTTTTCTGGGGCAGCAACTGGGTGCAGGGATAGACGTTGCATATGAGTTGTTTTTAGAGGCTGTAGAAAGGAAATGCCCCTGTGGGTGATATATAAAAAAGCGTCCCTCTCTGTATGATGCAAATGACAGAAAACTCCAACTTAAACTGGTTCAGTCAATAAAGTAGATATAATAGCTAATGTAATTTAGAAGTCTAAAGAAAAGTCTGCATTCAGGTGATGCTTGATCCAGGCTCTAATAATGTCTCTGAAGTCATTTCTTTACCTCTCTAATCTGCCTTCCTTGGGTTCACAGAATGACCCCAGAAGCTTCAGGCTTCAGCCTTCCCCTTATAGTAGCAGCATGCCTCAGTTTCAGATCTTCAGAGAAAGAGAGGATAATTTTCAGCCCAGATTTTGTACAAGTGCTGGGATTTACTTTTCCTTGATGACTCAGGCTGCATCGGATGTCCATCCTTGAAATCAGCCACTGGTCTAGGAAGGGGGCTATGTTTTGGGAGGGTGGGAAGCAATTCTGTCCAGATTCCAGAGCAGAGAATGGAGGAGGGTGTATTCTCTTACCTGTTGGGGAGAGGAGCAGGGATGGATGTGACGGACAGAGCAGTACATACCCACTGCAACCCTTGTTGCTGAGGCCACTGTGTACACAGGCTTGGACTGGGATTGGCTGAGATGCTGGGGGGCACCCAGCTCATATAGAGATGAGCTGAAGTCAAGGTTTGAAGAACAACTGCAGAGGAAACACACTTTGGGGTGATCTGTAGCGGCTGGTGCCCACTTTGCTAAGGGATGTCACATGTTCTAGTTGGCTATCTGGGGACCCAGCAGATGTGTGACCCAGCCTTCCTTCTGACCCCCTGATACTCATGTGGTGGAGGATTCTTAATCTTAGCTTTCTGGCACTCTTGACTGGACTGCCCACGAGGTCAATGCCATGTCCTCTTCCCTGCTCTCCCAGCCCTCTGCGTCTCCCCCTGCCTGGGCCAGGTACTAACTAGCTGTGTGCATAGACCTGTGTGTTCCTGGCAGAGGGTAGGCCCCTTGGGGATAAGAAAGGGGGGCCATGTTTGTGAACCCCTCATGCTCGCAACTGAGGCTCCATCAATGTCTGCTGAGTCAAAAATTTTCAGGGCCTAAGCTGATTTTTTTGAGTCTTAAATTCTGGCCAGCTGAACTAAATCCCCTGACTGTGTGGTGATTAGGAAGACTCAGCTTCAAAATATGGTACAGGTTTATCACTTCTGGAAAACTGACCTTTCCAAATGCTTGAACAGCTGTTCCTTTTGAACTATATATATAATAGGAAATAATTAGAGACAACTTTAATGTCCATCACTAGGGTACCTCTCTGATGGGACGCTCGGCAGCTCTTTTTAAAGCATGAGTTAGAATCACATGTCCTTTCATGGTCAAGATGTCCAGGATCTATGTTCAAGTGACAAACAAATTTCAGAGCAGTATGTAGTACAACCCCCCCCCCCCCACCAAAATGCACAGAAATTAAACTATAAGCAGTGATTACCTTTGGAAAATGGGGTTGGGGCAGGGCACTTTCATTTTTACCTCATTTCTATATTGTTATCTTTGACGTAAGCATGTAATTAAAAAAAGAGTCATATAAAAAAAGAAGAATTCTAGAAGAAAATAAAAATAAGCCATCGTGGTGGGCACGGTGAATTGGTGCTCCCCTTTCATTCTGCCCTCCTGATGTCCCTTCCAAACTACAGAAGCCAGAAATGGGAAAACTGTATCTCCCAGAGTCCCTTGCAGCTAGGATTCTGGGTGTGACTTCTACTTAGCCAGCCAGAGAGATTTGGAAAGTGGACATGAAGTCAAGGCTGCTTTGATGCTGCTGGCTCTGACAAGCACCGGTGGGGAAGGAGGGGGGTTTCCTGGGGCAGTGGTAGTGGAAATCTCAATGTCCAATCACTCGCTCACTTTGTGGGGACAGGGTGCAGGGCACCACCTGCTGGTGGGTTGGAGCGGCTGTGGAACGCCTCTGCAGTGCAGATGGAAGCTCTCGAGTTCAGTGGGTAGCTTCCTGGTGTTAGAAGAGTCACCTGCCCCCCGTGGGCCTGATTTTGCTGTGGGATTGGAAGTTGTATTTTTTTTCAGCCCTTCTTATAATTCTATAAACTGTGATAAACCCCTTTCTGGGGCTAGAATGGATTTTTTTTTTTTTTTTGGCTCCACAGATATACGGAAATCTGGAAAAAGCAGTGTGATATTTTTTTGGGTTCAGAGCCCTCTGATACCTTTAGGAAGCATGAGAGAATTGATTGTTTCTTTTAAATAAAGCTCACTAGGGAGACTCAACTTCTTAAAGGTACATTTTAATAAATTATGCAATCTGATGGCACGAACTGAGTCAGGAATGTGGTCTTTGAGTCTCGAAAATCACCTCTCTACGTTTTCTCTCTTACGTACATTTCTCTATCGCTGGTCATTTCATAATTTCACTTAGAGCCACTTTGAGAGACTAGTCTCCCTGGGCAAAGCCCTAGGCCAAAAACAAATGGAAACACAAGAAAAAAAAAATAAGGAAATGAACAAGGGTGTGGTCTACTAGTCCAGCTGATATTAAGGAGAGCTCCCTCTGACATAAGAATGAGCAGTGCCTCAAAGTTTTCATTTGAGTTATGTCTCTATTTTACAAAATCTTTTTGACATGTAATTTTTGAAGTTAGATGGCTCTTGAAGTTACTCACCAATGCTTATCTCAAGAGACTTTGAGTCCAGAGGAAAATGCAGAGGAAATGCTTTTCTGATGAGGCCATGCTGGCCATCCAACGCCGAATCTCCAGAGCTTCAGTGACATTGGAAATTGGAAGTGTTGTCACGTAGCCACACCCCCAGAGTCCTAGTCCTTCCTGGTACCTCCTTACCAGCTCTGCTTTGTCCTCTCCATCACCACCTTCATCTTAGCGGCCCAGCCGCTTGCAGTTTACAAGCCACTTTGCAGACATTCCCATTGGACATTGACCACAACCCTGTGAGGCTGGCTCGGCAGGCAGCATCGGCCTCATTTCAAGGATGAGGCAGCTGAAGCACAGAGTTTAAGGGACTTGTCCAAGGTGACACAGAAGCAGCGAGTCTTGAATCAAGGTTTCTAACTTAAAGTCCCATGTAGCCACTGACAGTTTTATTTTTTCCGGTCTTACCACATTGCCAGTGATGGTCCCCATTTCTCCCTATGACTCTGGGATTAGCATTCAAATATCCCATGGGCCTCTTGCAAACTGACAAGGCCTTGGCCTGGGTTACATGGCCTCCAGCTGTAAATCACACGGTTCCCCCGAGTTAATAGCACCCACCGATAGCCAACACCCTCTATCAACTCCTCCTTCCTCTGCGTGAACATCCACTGGATTCTGGGCAGAGCGAGACAGGGAGCTTCAGGCAGACAATTCTCTGTGACCACTGGATGTCAGTACTGATCTATGCCTGATAACCGAACCTCTTCCCAGCCCGGGCACAGCCATCAGCACCCGGATTTAAAACGGAACAGGAGGAAGCGTGTTGATTAAAAGCAAAGTGTATAGTGACACGTATTTTAATTGAATGGCTGGGTTTCTGCAGCTCCGTGGCTGACAGGCAGCAGTTCTTGGAGTCTCCCTCTACGTTGTTTGAGCTAGCTCTTCTGGATCGGATCTAGCAAGAGTGAGAGAACAAGCAGCCTTTCCAGCAGGGCCTTAGAACATCTCCGTTGGCTGATTCGTTCCCTTCCCAAGGACAGTACAACTCCAGGTATATCAGAAGTATTATAAAGCAAAGCGTTGAAGAGATAGGGAAAACTGAGAGGGGGAGAGCCTTGAAGAGCTATGAGGCTTTAAACTGTGCAAGTGTGTAGCTTGAATAAAAACAGAAACAAGAAAGTGCTAGGGAGCAGCCACTAAATGAGGAGGAAGGGGAAAGAAGGGAAGGTACGACCGCCTTAGGGACTGGCCCCAGTAGTCCAGCATGCTAGAGTTTGCACGACCCTGGACTAAATGCTCTCCTTGCACGAACTCAATCACGTCTCTTTGGGCCCTACAGCAACCCCATCAGGTACTACTAGAAGAGGAAATGGAGGTTTACAGAGGTGAAGTAATGTGTCAGAGGGGCCAGCGGTGGGACTGGGCTTCAAACCCAGGCCCGACTGATGCTCTTAACTGCTCCGTTATGGCTTCTTTTTATGGTCACCCAGCAGCTCTGTGTGATTTGGCCGAGATCGCACAATGTTTGGGGCTAGGGAAAGTGGACTGGGGCTTTCCACTCCAAAGTACTGGGGCTTCCTGACTGTCTCAAATGTTTTTCCATGGTGCCTCCGGGGCTTGTCCAAATGTCTATGTCAGACCCCGAGGAAAGGGAGGCCCAGGAGGCTTGCATCTTGGGGACTGGCCCGGATGGCCATGGCAGCCCTTTTGGAAGGGGAAGGCAGATTCGACAGCCCGCACGAGTGCAGCTCTAAACCAGCCCAGGGGATAATTCACATTTCCTGGGACCCTCCCAGCCTTTCCTCATGCAGCCTATACCCCTGACTTATTCTGCTCTCTCTAAACTGGCAGACGATCCTGGTCTCCCCCATCCCTTTTACTCTGTCCCTGGGAGCTGTTTTTAGTTCAAGGCAGCCTTCCAGTCCCCTCAGTCCGGTACCCATGTTGTCAGGGCCTTTTGCTCATAGATGGAAACCTAGCAACAGGGTGTGCACATCAAGGGTGGACCACGGTGGCTGGTGGTCAAGCACATTCTGACCTGGCCACCTAGGGCACAGTGTGACATGACTTAAAATAAAATTTGGGTGGACATGTGATGTTCTGGGGCCCAGAAACCTTTGCTGTGGGTTGTCTGTAGAATGAGCATAACCCAGAGGGAGTGTGTTTTTCTCCCTTATTTCATTAGGCATATGGTGTGGATTTCTACCCTTGCTGGAGACAGTTGGAGCCTCAGAGAGGCACCCCAGGACATGGGTCCGTCACAGGGCTGGACAGTCCTGGACCCGGAGGTAAGGGCTGATTCATGGGTACATTTAGGCACCTCTGTAAACCTTGGAATTAGGAGGAAAAATGGAAATATTGATTCCAAATGTATTTTTTTAAAAGATTTTATTTATTTATTTGACAGAGAGAGAGAGACAAAGTGCGAGAGGAAACACAAGCAGGGGGAGTGGGAGAGGGAGAAGCAGGCTTCCTGCAGAGCAGGGAGCCCGATGGGGGGCTCAATCCCAGGACCCTGGGACCATGACCCGAGCCAAAGGCAGATGCTTAATGACTGAGCCACCTAGGCGCCCCCCAAATATATTTTTAATAGAACTTATTTTTTAGAGCAATTTTAGGTTCACAGAAAAATTGAGTACAAAGTACAGAGAGTTCCCATTTTCCTCCTGTCCCCAGACACACAGAGCCTCCCCCACTAACAACCTCCCACACCAGAGTAGTACCTTTGTGACATTCAATGAGCCTACACTGACACATCATTGTCTCACCCAAAGTCCATAGTTTACTTTAGAGATCACTCTTGGTGCTGCGCATTCTATGGGTTTGGATAAATGTATAATACTATATTCTGTACAGTAACGTACAGAGTAGTTTTACTGCCCTAAAAAGCCTCTGGGCTCTGCTATTCATCCCTGCCTCTTTCCTCACCCCTGGCAACCACTGATCTTTTTGCTGTCTTCAGTAAATAGCAATAGTTTTGTTGTTTCTGGAACATGATATAGTTGGAATTATACAACATGTAGCTGTTTTTAAGATTGGCTTCCTTTACTTAGTAAAGCACATTTAAGTTTCCTCCATGCCTTTTCATGGCTTGATAGCTCATATCTTTTAGGGTTAAATAATATTCCATTATTTGGTATATAGTTTACCCATTCACCTACTGAAGAACAAACATCTTGATTGCTTCCAAGTTTTGGCAATTATGAATAAAGCTGCTATAAGTGTACATGTGCAGGATTTTGTGCAGACATAAGTTTTTAGCTCATTTGGATAAATACCAAGGAGTGTGACTGTTGGATAAGAATAAATTTAGTTCTGTAAGAAACTTCCAAACCGTCTTCCAAAGTGGCTGTACCATTTTGCATTCTGAACAGCAATGAACGAGAGTTCCTGTTGCTCCACATCCTTGCCAGCATTTGGTATTGTCAGTTTTTTGGATTTTGTCCATTTCAATAGGTGTGTAATGGTGTCTCACTGTTGTTTTAACTTGCATTTCCTTGATGACATATGATGTGGAGCATAGTTTCATAATCTTTTTTACTATCTGTCCATCTCTTTGGTGAGTTCTGTTCAGATCTTTTGCCAATTTAAAAATCAGCTTGTTTGTTTTCTTATTAAGTTTTAATACCTAAGTATATCTTAGATAACAGTCCTTTCTCAAATGTGTCTTTTGCAAAAATTTTATCCTAGTCTGTGGCTTGTCTTCTCATTCTCTTGACATTGTCTTTTGCAGAGCAGAAGTTTTAATTTTGATGAGGTCCAGCTTGCAATTTTTTTTTTTTTTTGGTGGATCATGCCTTTGGTGTTGTATCTAAAAAGATGATGCCAACCTGAGGTCATCTATGTTTTCTCCTCTGTTATCTTCTAGCAGTTTTCTAGTTTTGCATTTATATTTAGATCTATGATCCATTTGAAGTTAATTTTATATAAGGTCTGTGTCTAGATTCTTTTTTTGTATGTGGATGTCCAGTTGTTCCAGCACCATTTGTTGAAAAGACTGTCTTTTCTCCATCATCTCCATATCTCTTTGCTCCTTTGTCATAAAATTTATTTTTTGACTACTCCCATCTAGGTTCTGGGAATAAAGCAGAGAAGAAAACAGGGTTGGTCCCTGCTGTTTGGAGTTGATATCTGTGCACATGACTTTATTTTTTTTTCTTTTCCTTCCTTCCTTCCTTCTTTTTTTTTTTTTTTAGATAGAGAGAGTGAGCATGTATATGAGCAGGGCAGGGGAGGGGCAGAGGGAGAGGGAGAGGGAGAGAGAGAATCTTAAACAGACTCTACGTCAGGCACAAAGCTGATGCAGGGCTTGATCTCATGACCCTGAGATCATGACCTGAGCCAAAATCAAGAGTCAGACGCTTAACCACCTGTGCCACCCAGGAGCTCCATGTACACTTTCCAAGCTGAAAGGTGCCTGAGCAGTGACACTGGGTATGTACGCCTATTACCACTTTTGTGTCCCAATGCTGGTGAGGTTGATGTTATACCATAAGAAACCAGAGGCCTGGACTTTGGTTTTAGGGAGGGACTGATTTGCTGGGGTCTTCAGCTGACATTTGACCCAGATCCCAATGGCTGCTGGGTGAGCACAGGGACTTTCACACTGTCTATATGGGAAGTTCTGTGTTCTCAGAAAGAACGAACACCCAGGAGAAAAGCCTCTTCAGGAATTCTTGCCCACCATCCTGGGGAGTGGAAGAAGACACGCTGACTTCTGTTCTCCACATGTCAGGGGTGGAAGGCCAGGTTGGACTGGTTCAATGGTGAAACTCAGAGGGATGGGAAGCCCCTCTGCCTCCTCCAGTTAGTGATAGGTGGAGGGCCCCAGTGTCATCACCTGTCAGATGGCCAAGTGGGGCTGGACGACCTTTCAAGTCCATCCACCTCTATTGTTCTATGTTTCTAAAAGAAGCTGAGTTGGGGGCATGGCCTGAGTAGTCACATTTGGCTGACCTCATTCATGATGACGAGTGAGGTGGGCCGACTCAGTTCACCCTTGACAGTGGGGAAGAGTGATTTAATGGAAGTCCCAGATGCCAGATGGGAGTGGTCCTGGGGGAAGGGCAAGATTGCTTTTATCTTTAACCAAATAAAAATCCCTGCCCAAATTATAGCTTTGATTTTAGGAGGTGAGAAAGCATCGTGGAGGTAAGTGACAAGATTTATAGGGAGGCTGCACACTGTTGTAAGTTCACTGCCATCTCAAAGGAAACTTTAGAACCTGGCAGAGAGGATTTTATGGGAAGGCAACTATGGTGGCTATTGATGTGGTGGAGTGTTCAGTGTGCGGCACGGGTGGACTGGTAGGAGAGATACAGGGATGAGCCCAATGAGTTGAGAAAGACACAAAAGGACATGTAACTCTAGTGTGTGTGTGTGTGTGTGCGCACGCACGCATCCATGTGCCTGTGTGTGTGCATGTGTGTGCATGTATGTGTGTATGTTAAACCAAGTAATATCTTGCTGCAGCAAAGACACCGTCCCCCAGCCCACATACTGGATCGCCTCAAGAGTCCCCTGAATGGTCTCTTGGCTCCCAGTATACCCACTGCACAGACTGATCAGCCTAAAGCACATTTTCATCCCACTACTCCCAGATCTTCTGGGACAAACTTCTTCCTGTGTGGGCCTCAGGCCTTCCCTACATGACCAAAGCCTCCCCGTCATTTTTGTGGTTTTCTACTTCCCTCTCACTTGTACACACCCACATGCGTGCACGCGCACACACCCACACACTCAGGTTGCCAGACCTGCTCATGTTTTTGCCCATATGCAGTTCTCTCACCCTGTCAATCTATCCACATTGTCTTCTTTTGGCGGGGGGGGGGGGGGCCCGAGGGGGAGAGAGAGAGAGAATCCCAAGCAGACTCTCCACTGAGCGTGGAGCCCAACGCAGGGTTGATCTCATGAAGCTGAGATCATGACCTGAGCCGAAATCAAGAGTCAAGACACTTAACCCACTGAACCACCCAGGCGCCCCTCCTCTGTCTTTTTTTTTTTTTAACAGCTTTATTGAGATACAATTCACACACCACACAAATCATCTCTTTAAAGTGTAAGATTCAATGGTTTTTAGTATATTCACAGATACGTGCAACCTTTTCACAGTTAATTTTAGAACATTTTCCTCACCTCAAAAAGAAGCCCCATATCTTTTAGCTCTCACCTCCCAATCCCCTGGCTCCCTGCTACCAGACCTAAGAAATCAGTAATCTACTTTCTTTCTGTATAGATTTCCCTGTTCTCTTCACATGAACAGAATCCCACCTGTGGTTTTTGTGTCTGGCTTCTTTCACTTAGCAGAATATTTTCAAGGTTCATCCATGTCATAGTGTGCATCAGTACTTCATTCCTTTTGATGGTCAAATAATAATCTAATTCTCCCTGTCTTTCAAGGTTCAGCTTGGTCCCCGCCTCCTGCAGGAAGTTGTCTGTAACTCTGCGGGCCTTCCTGACCTCTCCCTGGGATAGTCACAGCATAGCATGGGATTGTTCCAGCGTCCCGAGAGAGCCTTCCTTCCCGATGGGCCTGCAGCAGGCCAGTTCCCTGGGAAGCAGGCTCTGAGATAGAGATTGGTGAGCAAGAATTTTACTGGGGGATGCTCTTGGGGTTAACCTCATGGGAGAGCGATGGCTGCAGGAGGGGCAGAGGGAGAAGGGGAGCTGCAGAGCGGTCACAGCCAAGGTCCTCACCCCCAGGAGCTCTAACCTGGGAGGGCCCTCTGAGCGGGCCAAAGGCTGGCCTTCATAATCCCAGGTCAACAGTCATCAGAAGCTGCTGCTCCAGGAACAGGGCGCGATGTTGGACTTTGTCCAGTCAAGGGCAAGTCCTGGAGAGGGACTCAGCCGACAGCTGCAGCTGGTAGTACTACCAGCAGCTGGAGGAAGGAGGGCACAGGGCATCCATGATGGAGCAGAGGCCCCTTGAGGTCGGGGCCACGTCATCCTTCCTGCTTGCTTTGCCCCTCTCCTGGCACCTGACAATGTACTGTACAGAGATAGGCCCTGTGGTCAGACAGAAACAGACTCAAATCCCAGCTCTGCCACATACTAGTTGAGGAACCAGAGAAAGTCCCCCAGCTCCCTTTAAACCGGAGTGTCCTCGTCTGTGAAATGGTTATAATGATAATAACAGCCCCACCTTTAGAGTTATTGTGAATCCAAGTGAGTTGGTGTTTGTAAAGTATTTAAGTGTTGGTTCATACTAAGCTCCCTCAAATGTGAGCCATTGGTATTATAATGGTATTATCAGAAGATGCTCAAAGCCATCTGATAATCGATTGACTTAAAGAGGTGGAGGCAGATATAAACTAAGAGGCAACAAGTGAACTGGATGTCCGCATTAAGAAGTCAGTATTCTAAGGTAGAAAATTGTTTTTTTTTTTAATCAGGGAATATTTCAGACATCCAGAAAGGCACACAGGTTTACTGAACATTCATGTTCCCACCATCGAACTTGATTTTCAAAATTACAGATATATGTGAAGACTATTGTGTACCCCTCCCTGGTATGCACCTGTCCCCAAGGTGAATCTTGAAAGCTATGTTTATCATCCCAAGGAACGTCTTGGTGCTGTTGCTGTATATGTATGAATCTCCAGAAAATATCTCATCTCCAGATAATATCTCGTCTTCTGTATGTTTTAAAACTTTATATAAATGACATCATAGCGTATCATCCTTCTGCTTTTTTTGCTCAACACAATGCTTGACATCAGACATGAGATTTGTCCGTGTTTTTACAGGCAGCTCTGGTTTGTTTATTTTCCTTGTGGAATAAAGCTGAAAATGCTACTTGCAAGGCATAAGAAGCAGTGGGGGGAGAAACTCTTTCCAGCTGACCCGCTTGGCCCCATCTTCTTTCCAGCCATCTGCATCTTCTGGAAAGATAGCATAGCCTAGAGTTTAATCTACTGGAGCCAGATTCTGCCATTTGCTAGTTGGGACATACCGGGTGAGCTACTTAACCACTCTGTGCCCCCATTTGCTCATCTGTCACATGAGAACAATAATACCTACTTCCTAGCCTTACTTGTAAACACTTGCTGCGGGAGCTGGTGGGCTGTTTCTAAGCAGGCAGTATGGAACACAACTCCACCAAGCAATGCCCCAGTCAGGAGGGCCTGATTCCTGCCAGGTGGGGAAGGGTTGCTACATAGCCTGGAATTTTCCACATTTGAGGAAGCTGTGAAGCTGACATTTGGAAAGCTAACTGTGATTGTTCCTTTCCATATTTTGCTGGTGGTTCCTGGCACAGTTGTGAAAAGAGAGCCCCTAGTTTCCCACCCCACACTGCCTTTGAACTGTCCAGCTCCCTCAAGGCCACTTTTTTTTTAAAAGATTTTATTTATTTATTTGACAGAGAGAGAATGCACAAGTAGGCAGAGAGGCAGGCAGAAGGAGAGGGAGAAGCAGGCTCCCTGCTGAGCAGGGAGCCTGATGCGGGGCCTGATCCCAGGACCCTGGGATCATGACCTGAGCCAAAGGCAGCCGCTCAACCGACTGAGCCACCCAGGTGCCCCAAGGCCACTCTTATTATTCCTATCATATAGGTAAGTAAATGGGCTCAGAGCCTTGAGCCACATCGGTGGCCCCCCAACTTCTCTTAGTCATCTTCAGCTTGTTTTCTTGCCTGAGGACAGTGGCGGGAGCCTAGAGGCTGAGAAAGGAAGAGAAATAGTTCTCAGGGCCATGCACCCTGTCGAAGGTATGACCTTGTATCTTCAACAATCAGATGGCAGAAAGTCATTCTAGAACTTGAGGTTATGTGGTGGTGTTTTCTCGGTCTTCCCTTAAGGGCTTTAGATGAACCGTCAAAATGTATTTTCCAAATTCTCTAAAAAGCTGAGTAGTCAGCAAGGTGGGTGTTAGGGGAATCTGTGGGTGGGTGAGGAGCATGGAAGCAGATGGTGGCCAGCCAGCGTGGATTGCGTTCATCCAGATAGACAAGTTTTGGCTTGCCTCACCTTGAAATGGAGTTTTTACAGAGGAAAATATGTTGAGGTAAACAGATTTTCTCCTTTATGAGATGTCATATGACTATTCTTGTATACAGTTATTTCTTCAAAATAATTTGTAATGGTATAGCTCAGTACCATAATCAGTTTGTGTTTCCATTATAAATCCAATTTTGGAGGGTGACGGTGTCTGTCATTTCATCTTCCTCAGGGTTTAAACTTTTTATTTTTCTCTTAAAAAAAAAAAGGAAGCAGTTTGTGTATATGGTTTAAGAAACTAGGGACCTGGGTTTTGGGGGAATCCCTTACATCTTGATAGCACTTGATAGTTTCAAAAGCATTTTTCTTTTTTTTTCTTTTAAAGATTTTTATTTATTTATTATTGAGAGAGAGAGAGAATGATAGAGAGAGAGCATGAGAGGGAGGAGGGTCAGAGGAAGAAGCAGGCTCCCTGCTGAGCATGGAGCCCAATGCGGGACTCGATCCTGGGACTCCAGGATCATGACCTGAGCCGAAGGCAGTCGCTTAACCAACTGAGCCACCCAGGCGCCCCTCAAAAGCATTTTTCATTTGCTTTATTTTCATTTAACCATTATATCAACTGTGTGAACTCAGGAGGGCAAATCTGTCTTCATATTGATTAATTTACCCATTAAATGCTTATTGAGCCATTACTGTACTAGCCTGTGGTAGATTATCTGTAAGGATGACCACCACTAGTTCCTTCCCTTTCTGTTCTGGCAGGTTGCGCCTCATCCAGAAGTGGAATCCACTTCTCTTCCCCTTGAATCTGGGCAGTTCTTGGTGACTTGCTTGGCTCAGAGGATGCAGCTGAAATGATGTTCTGGGACTTCTAATGATAGGTCTCAAGAGCTGTTCAGTTTCAGCCTACATCTTCTTGAAACATTTGCTTTTAGAACTTCGGTCTGCCACATAAGAAATGTAGCTACCCTGGGGTGCCTGGGTGGTTCAGTTGGTTAAGCAGCCGACTCTTGGTTTCAGCTCAGGTCATGATCTCAGGGTCGTGAGATCGAGCCCTGCATGGAGTCTGCTTGAGATTCTCTCCCTCTCCCTCCCCCGCAGGCCCTCCCCCTGTTCTCCCTCTCTAAAAAAAATTAAAAAAAGAAATGTGGCTATCCTTCTAGAAAGACCACACGGAGAGGCCACGACACTAGACAGGGGGTGCTGGCTGAGCCCAGCTTTCCTTCCAGCTGTCCTACAAAGTCACCACTTATACAAGGAGCCATCTTGGACCCCTCTAGACCAGCCCAATTGCCAGCTGGATACTCCTGAGTCACACCAGTTGAGACTGTTTGCAACAGAAGAATCACCAAGCTGAGCCCTGCCTAAATTCTTGGCTCACAAAATCATGAGGTGAAATGGTCATTAAGTGACTAAATTTTGGGTTTTTTTGTTACATAGCAACAGGTAACCAGAATATTGACATGGGAGTTTCCAGAAATGAGGAAGGCCCAGTTTCAATCCATAGAGAATTCCAAGTCTCTTAGGAGAGGTGGACATACAGACAAACTAATTAGAATTCAGTAAGACCAAGCATGTGCAAGATAAGGCGAGAGCCAAGAATGGATATGGGTAACTCTATCTTAAAGGTGGTGGGAATGCTTCCAGAGGGTGATGTCTTTTTGGGCTCTGGTCCCATTGCTCTTGCAATGCACTGCTTACAAGAAGTTACTTTTTTTCTGGGAACATTCCCAATACAGAGAGAGGGGTCCCCAGTGGCCAAGTCTATATTAGGTGACTCTACTTTCCTGGCCATAGCTGATAGATCCAAGGGTAGACAAGTTCTCAAGGTGAGCCAATCAAGTTCTATCTCACAGTAAACTAAACACTAGAATGGAGAGTCTTACAGGCTGGGCATCATTGGAACTGAATCATGGTAATAGCAGTCCTCTAGAGCAGGGTTTCTCAATCTTGACACCATTGACATTTTGGGCTGATTAATTTTTTTTTTGCTGGGGTGAGAGGAGCTGTCCTGTGCATTGTAGGGTCGTTAGCAGCAGCCCTGGCTCCATCCAGTGGATGCCTCTAGCACAATCAAAAGTATCTCCAGATATTGCCAAATGTCCCCTGGGTGGCAAAATCACTCCAAATTGAGAACCACTTCTTTAGAGTGACAGTCCTTAAATCATGAGCTTTCTTATCCCTGTCCATTTTGAAATATGGTAGTTAAACTCTTTTTTTTTTTTTTAATCTGCGAGGCATCCCAGAGCCTTCTAATCATTCAGTGTCCATTTCCATATCCTACAACCTGAAGAATGTTAGTTCCTATAGTACTGAAGGTTGGAATGGAGTTTGCTACACAGACAAGTCTTGGGAAGGCATTTTAGATAAAGGTACTCTTTGTATGGAGGCATGAAACAGCACTCTGGAAGCACTGGGTATGGCTAGAGCTGTTCATAGAAGGTGGGTTGTGAGGCTGGAGAGGCACAAGGGTCAGCCCATGCTTTGCAGGCCACATTCAAGCTTACAAATCATACAACTGTGGCTCTGAGAACCTCCATAATTTACCCTTGGTCAGTGCTTTCCATTGAACCAAAGGCCTCCTACCATCTTCCATTATCTCTAGATGGAAGGAAGGTTGTTTAGTGGCTCTTAAAGGCTAGACCTTGGGGCTTCAGAGGATTGTGTTCCACTGAGAATATTTCTCCGTGTTGAGGAACCAATTGCTCCTAGATTTTAACCCTGTCCATGTTTCACTAACAAACTAAAGTGAGGACTGAAGTCATTTTTTAAACTTTGCTGAATCCCACATGTCTTCTCGGTGTGAGGCAAAAGTGGACTCCTTTAGGCTTGAGTCAGTTGGATAAAAATGTCTCATTGTCCACTTGGCTAGGTGAGCATGTGTTTGGTGAGTGAATGAGGATCCTTTGGGTCACAGAGATCTGGAACAAATCCAGACGACCTCAAATTACAGGGCTCATTGTTCTCTGAATTCTTTCAAGCAGCCATGCTGCAAGAGCCTTCCTCTCTTCCTCAGAGACTCAGAGACTCTTAGCTTCAAGTTCCACTGTTCTTGCTAATAGTAACAAATTCTCTGCAAATCTCAAGTTCAGATTCCCCAGGAGAGAGTCTGGTTGGTTGGGCTCTGCTCTAGGACAAAGCTTTGGCTCCTGGCCAACCATAAACCCTGCCTCTGGGGGCTGTGATCATGCCCAAGTGAACTAGGGTACAAAGCAAGGCAGAACCCTGTGGAAAAACAGTCTCAAAAGAGGCCTGAAGGAAGCAGGACCCTTTGGCTGTCCCAGGGTCAGGGTAAGTGTCCTTGTCGAGCACAATTATGAGTGCTGGAGTCATGGCTGAGCTGTGCTACTGATCTCCCTTCACAAATTTCCAGTGGTGGCTCTGGACCCAGATTTCCCATTTCTAACCAATTGGCCAAATCCAGTAGCCCTGGACCAGGGGCACCCAGGGGAGGCCACTTTTGAGAAGTTAGCTTCCAGGAATAAATTCCCTTGGGAAACTTTGTGGGTAGCTTACATCTCAAGAACAGTACTCATTAGGAGCTTGGGGAGCTGTTAATTGCCCTGTCCAGCCAAGACACAGTGCTGCCACTTGATGAAAAATAATGAAGCCACTGGAAGTTCCAGCTTCCTCCCTGTCCGCCTAGGTTCCCTCCCGCTTCCTCTCCTGCCTCTCACCCCAGGCGCTAGGGTCCCCCCGCCCCCGTTGTCCTGCTGCCCAGAGGTCCTTGCTGTGGTATTCAGGAACCTGTCCCTGGGGCAATCATATTCTCAGAAAAAACTTACAGAACCTGGCAAAGGGTTGTTTTCCTGAATTAGACATGTATTCGTCTGCAAGCTGTGTTTACAAAGGTATCAAGATTAAATTATATAGAGCTGCTACTCATCCCATCTCAGAAAGTTAGGACCCCTCAAGAAATTCATCCAATCTTGGAAGAGCTGTGACTCTCTGTGGCCATGGCAACACCCACCTCCTGGAGTAGCCCCGTTGCAGGCTGGAGCATAGTGCAGTGGGGCAGAAAGACCTGGGAGGCCAGTGTGCTAGTCCCCGCTCTGATACTAAGCAGCCACGTGAGCTTCGGAAACAGGAGTGCTGAACCACTGATGTCAGACGTCTTTTCTAGACGTCTGCATCTGAATGCAGAGGACTTTAGACCCTTTGACGGAGATTTAGTATGTGAAACTGCTTGGTACCAGGGGCATTCTTCCAGAGAGTGGGTTAAGCTGGGAGGCAGGGCCCCCAGGTCGTTGGGGAAGGTGGAATGGGGCAGAGGCCTTCCCTCTGCTCTCACCAACCAGGGGGCAGCCCCGAACCTGTGCTCAAGCAGCTGGCTTTCTTCCCTGGGACTTGGAACCTGGAGAGTGATCCACAGACGTGGGCTCAGGTAGAGGTTATTCACAGTGGCAGCAGCTGAGCTGCCAATGCAGAGGCCATGGGGAGAATGTCCAGTGGTGCCAACCGGAGTGCCTCAATCAAGCCTCTTCTGTGGCATGAATGTGACTGTGTTCTCTCCGTTAACTTCCATGGTCTCCCCTCCCTTTTCTGCCTCTCACTCGATTTTGTGAACAACCCAATACCTTCAGATTTGGTGTTCTCTCCTTAGCTGGCCAGAGTGGATTTCTATTGTGTGCCATCAGGAACCTTCAATCAGAACCTTGGTGAACCCATTACCCTGCAGTTTGCTGTTTAGGATTTGAAACCATTTTAAGGTCTTACCGAATTCCAGAAGGTTTCCAAGGTTTCAAAAAGGATCAGCGATCCCTCAACCCGAGACCACCATCGAGCTATCACCTCCCCTGCCACCTCTGCTCAATGGGCACTGGCTACACGAGGCACTGTGTTGAGGAGGATTCTAAGGTTCAGACTCATTCATGGGGTCTGCCAATGGGGAGAGGGGAGAGAGGGGCAGTGCTCCTACCAAGTGGATGTTTTCCATGCCTAAACTCAAAGGGGGCATTTCAGGGGCTTGGGGAGATATATTTTGTGTCCCAGGTCCCCTCAACTCTCCTGCCTTGGTGGAAGGCAGCTGAACTTCCTTTGTCACCATCTTTTGGCAGGACAGCCTTTCTGAGAAACCACAGTGCAAAACCAAAGGTAAGATCAGCATCCCTTATGAGACCTAGCACAGAGAGACGGGGTGTGAGCTGCCTCAATGACGGCACCTGCAAAGCCCAGGGGCCGGCCTCTGGAGTCAGACTATCAGAGCTCGAAGGGCCTTCAGAGGCCATCCACTCCAATACTCCCATTTCACAGACAGGAAAACTGAGGCCCAGAAAGAAAAAGAATGACTTCTCCATGGCTCTGCTGTCAATTTAGTGGCAGTTTGTGGTTTCACATATCAGTTAGTTCTTGGCCAACATACTCATCTCACTACCATCTCATATCTACTCAGCTCCTTATTAGTCACCCCACCTCTGGAATACCCCAGTGGCTATTGTAACATATTACCAAAAACTTAGTAGCTTACAACAACACAAATTTATCTTAGAATTCTATGGGTCAGAAGTCCAACACAGGTCTCACTGGGCCAAAGTCCAGGTGTCAGCAGGCTGCTTTTCCTTCTGGAGGGGAGAATAATTTCCTTGTCTTCTCTGGTTTCTAGAAGCTGCTCCCATTCCTTGGCTCATGGCTCCCTTTGTTCATTATCAAAGCCAACAATGGCCAGTGAGTCCTCATATCACTGTGACACTGACTGGTCTGCTTCCTTCTACTTGTATTGGTTCTTTTTTTTTTTTTTTCATTTTATTTATTTTGAGAGAGAGAGAGTGAGCAAGAGAGAAAGCACAAGCCAGGGGGAAAGGCAGAGGGAGAAGCCGACTCCAGGCTGAGCAGGGAGCCCGAAGTAGAGCTGGATCCCAGGACCCCGGGATCATGACCTGAGCCAAAGGCAAACGCTTAACCGACTGAGCCACCCTGGTGCCCCTTCCTTCTACTTTTAAAGACCCCTGGGATACGTTGGGCCCACCAGATAATCCAGGATAATTTCTCTACTTTAAGGTCAGCTGACTAACAACCTTAATTCTATCTTCAACCTTAATTCCCCTTTGCTATTAAGAGAGCATATTCATAGTTTCCAGGGATGAGGACAGAAATATCTTTGGGGGCCATTATCTTACCCTCCACACCCATGTTCTAAGGTCAGGGTTTTTCATCCTAAAAAATGATTTTTGAACCTGTTACTTGCCCCCAGTGCCACACAGTCCTCCTGTTAGATTCCATGCTAAGCTCCTCAGAGGAGGGTCTATTCTCACCACTTCCCATCCATCATCAGCTGCTCCTTTAAAAAAAAATTGATATATTATTCACTTACCATAATAGTCACTTTTTAAAAGTGTACAACTTAGGGCACCTGGGTGACTCAGTTGGTTATATGTCTGACTCTTGGTTTCGGCTCAGGTCATGATCTCAGGGTCCTGAGATTGAGCCCTGCGTCGGGCTCTGTACTGGGTGTGGAGCCTCCTTAAGATTCTCTCTATCCCTCTCTTTCCCCTTCTCCCCCCACCCCTCATGCTCTCTAAAAAACAAAGTGTACAATTTGGAAGTTTTTAGTGTATTCGCTAGGTATGCAACCACCAACACTATATAATTCCAGAACACTGTTGTCACCCTAAAAAGGAAGGCCATACTAATTAGCAGTCAGTCCCCATTCCTCCCTTCCTCAGCCTCTGTCAATCACGAAACTACTTTCTGTCTATATGGATTTACTAATCCATCCTAGACATTTCATGTAAATGTAATCACAGGATATGTGACCTTTCGTGTGTGGCTTCTTTCACTCAGCATCATGTTTTCAAGGTTCACTCACGCTTAAACACCTCGCAGCCTGGCCTCCACGGCCCTGCCCCATGTTTCACCTGCTGAGCTCCCCCAGGCTTCCACTATGCAGTCCCCAAATTCCACAGCCCTTCTCAACCCTCAGTGGGTCACAGGTGGGATCTTCCTCCTCAGGACATCTCATCCTTGGCTTCCATCATGATGCCCCTTCTCAGTTATCCTTCTGCCTCTGTGCTCTTGCTTCTTCTCCTCTGGCCCTAGTCTCTCCTTGTCTTCTGAAAGGATCTGCACCCCAATGTTCAGTCCTAGGCTCTCTGCTGTTTCCTGTATCCTAGGTGATCTAGCAGCCCCAGGCGGGCTTTTTGATGGGCCCTCCCTAAGACCGTAGACGACACTTTATACACATCATAGCTTTTCGTCAGCTTCGCAAATGGGTCTATGAATAGTAAAGTGTTAAAAGTCACGGCTATGTAACCTTTCTGTCTTTGAGAGCTGAGTTAGCCAAGGCTCTTTGGGTTGCAAGAGACAGAAACCCAACTTAAGGTGAGTTGAACAAACAGGGAATTGAACTCACATGCCTAGAGTAGCTCAAAGAAGTGAAGGAAACACAGCAGCTTTGGAGGTTTTGGGGACTGGATTCAGGAACACACTGCTGTTAGGATTTTCCCTCTCTCGATTTCTCAATTCTGCTGGCTTCTGCTTGGCTTATTCTCTCCAGCACATTAGCTTTCATCCCATATCACAGAAGATGACACCTGGCAGCCCTCAATTTCTTCCCACTTGGGACTCAAAGACAAAGCTCTTCTCCAGTTCCAAATTAAAAATCCTGAAGAAGGACTCTAAACACCTTATGTTGGGTTGTACACTCACCATTGGCACAATCATGGAGCTGTGTGCTAGGATGGAGTAGACCCAGGCCTGCTGTCTACTCTTGTATGTTGTGGGGCAGAAAGCAGTAATGGCGGGCCTGCCAGATGCCCATGATGGGAGAGGAGGAGGAGCAGTTCTTCAAAGCAGTGTGTTTGTATATACTGGACAGTGAAAAATGGGAGATGTCTCCTACAAGACATCACCCACACCCACTGCTTCTATGGAGTACACCATGTGGATAACTTCTACAGTCCCCAACTGCCAGATGCCCATCGATGTCTACCTGGTTGGCCCACTGGCACCCCCGAACTAAGCTTCCCTGGTGTCCCAGTCTTTATCAGTGGCACCACTCCCAGCAAGTCTCCCAAGCTTTTCCTAGTTCCTTGCCCTCATGAATGGTTATTCCTGCTCTATCTGGATACTTGGCCAAGTCCCACCAATCTTAGCCCTTCACTGTCTTTCCCAGACATTGTTCCCATCCCTAGTGTCCTCGCTCTAAGTCAGACCCTCCCCATCTCTCCATGGCTCTCCCTGCCACAAGGCAGATTTAATCACCATCTGTGGAGCCTCCACTCTATGCCAGAGATGTGCTGAGTATTGGGTTGTTTTTTTTTTAATCCTCATAACATTTCCATGAGTGGAATACTAGTATCACTAGGAAAATGAGGCTCCTTAAACAAAGGGCTTGTGAAGGGAGGCAGGGGTGGTTGAAAGAAAATTTGAACTTGGGTCTCTAATTTTAAGGATAGTGTCAATCCTAGTTTCCTTCCACTGTCTTTTCAAATAGTTGCCAAATGAACTTATGAAAGATCGAATCATGCTGACTTCTTTTGGCTCAACAGCTGTTGTGAAACCTTCCCAGTTTACAAATAAGAGCCTTTAAGCAGCCCTGGGCCTTGCCCATCACTTACAAAGGGAAGTGCTGCTGAACTCACTCTGATATGGGGACTTCCCTGAAAGCTTGTGGGGCTCCTCTCTCCCACTGGGGGCCTGGGGGTTGAGGGAGGGTAGAAAGCCTGTTTCCAAAAAAAGTTCAGCAAAAGAATCCAGTGTTAAGCACTTAACACTGGGTACCTGATAACCAGCAAACATCTGATAAATTGGGGGTGGGGGTGGGGCTGCATTGTCCTGGCTACCCCCCAGAGGGGGGGTGCAGGGTGGCCTCTTCTGTCTTTGTTGAATTGTTTACCTACTTGGCTTTTCAGTCCCTCCCCACTCCCCCAAAATAAGCTCCAAGGGAGAACCTTGCCTGTTTTCCTCTGAACCAGGGCTAGACCCATGAATAGGTGCTCAATAAATATTTGTTGTGGATGGATAGGTGGAAGGAGGGATCAGATGGAGGAATGAGAGAAAGAGTTTCTAGTTCAAGTCCTAGAATGAGGTATTTCGAACTGTTTTTACATCTGGTTATTCTACTCAAGTGTGCCCAGACGGCAACCCAGCAATGATGGGGCCTCTAAACACTTACTTTATGGGCTCCATGATAAATGCTCTGCCTTCCCCACCTCCTACAGTTAACCCAGCTGTAGAACTGGGTTGACCTTGAATGAAGTGGTGTTTCCAGCTGCAACTTCACAGCCATTGATCTGGAGTTGATTAAGCCAGCATTGTGAAAAGGAAAACTATAAGAATGGGAGGAAGAACCCCAAGTACTGAGAATTTCACACCATCCATTCACTCTCTTTGCTCCACGCATCTCGTGTGTGGGCGCTTTAAAAAAAAATAAACAATTAATGCACTGCCATGGAGAGAGAAGAGGAATGGGGTCCAACTTTGTCTCGGCAGAAGGGCGGACTGGCTGCCCAGGGCCCTGGAAGGGCATTCCTGGCCCTCCTCAGTTTTAACTGGATGGTCTGTCCATTCCCCCCAGAGTGGGCAGCTGAGCAGGGCTCAGGCGGCTGGGGCTTTGTGAGGGGTTGTAAACTCTTTGGATCTGCCTTTGGTTTGGTTTTGTTTTGTTTCTGTGGCAGTTCCAGCCCTTGGCAGGGCCCCTGGAAAGAGCAGAAAACTTGGGTTCTCCTCTTGGCTTTGCTTGGCTGAGCTTGACTGGGCAAATGACCTCACTTTTGAGGCCTCAGATCACTCATCTGTAAAATGAGGCGGTTGGACAAGAACAGAGGTTTCCAAACCTTCTATTATTTATTATTATTATTATTATTTATTTTTTTTTTGCCCTGGAATTCTTTAAACAAAAACGAACTGGGTCACCTCTCTCCCTACAATATATTAAAACAAAGTTGGAAAAAAAAAAGATGGGGTAGGGAGAAGTAGCATGGTCCCATACTCCCCCATGCCAATCTTCAGTCTGAGAGGGGGTCCTCTGTGGAACCCCCAGCTTCTGCAGCACACAGTTTGAAAACTACTTCAGATTCCCATCTGGCTCTAATTGGAATTATGTCTCATCTGAAGGAGTTTAATGTTTGCAGCACCTAAGAATTGTGAATGGCTGTTAGTAATGGGAACCTGACAAATAAGGAGAATAGGGGGCTGTTTATTTATTCACTTATTTGGTAACAAAGTTCATAGGGAGGCATTGCAGGGCTAATGTGGCAGCCCTAAGCATCATCTGGGAGAAGAGACCCAGGCTCCTTTTATCTTTCTGTTCTATCATTCTGAACTCATGGCTGCCCTTCTCAAATTTGACTCCTAGTCAAAACATGGCTGCAGAAGTGCCAGACATCACTTTCGTACTCTAAACAAGAAAAAGGAGGAAGCGGAGAAGGGCAGATAGGCACACACCAATTTTGTCTCCTCCCTTTAAAAACCTTTCCTGGGAGCATCAGCTGGGATTCCAGCGGGTATCTCCTTGGCAAGAACTGGGTCATGTGACTACCTTGGGCTTCAGGAGAAGCCAGCAAAAGTTATCATCATTATTTTTTAAATTGAGGTATATTGGCACCCAGCATAAAACTAGGGCTCTGCTAATAATGGTGATGAAGAGAATAGATACTGGCTAGGCCACAGGAAATACAGCCACCACAGCTCACATCTACTGAGCCCTTACCAAGTACCAGGCACCATGCTGAGAACTTTGTAGGCTTTATCTCTTTTAATTCTCATAACTTCCCAGGGAAGTCAATGCTCATCATCCCCATTTTATAGCTGAGGATGTGGAGGCTCAGAAAATTAAGTGACTTGGCCAAGATCCCACAGCAAAAAGATGATGAAGCCAGGATATTAACCCAGGCACTCAGATGCTCGAGTCCAAACCCTTCATCACCAGATTATACAGCTATGGTGAAGACCAAGAATAAATTACACCCTAGGCCCTTCAATGCTGTTTCAGCATCTTTAAAAAACAGAGCTGCGGCGGGGGGCGGGGATGGGGGGGACACAGAGCACTCTACACGGAGTGCTAGAGCCCCACCTTTTCTGCTCCTCTCAGTGTCCCTGTTGTCTTCCTCCTGGTAAGGAAGGCAGCTGTGACACACTGAATTCGCTATGATGCATTTACCGGAAGGTAAGTATTTTAGATACGGTTTGGAGGCAGTTCAGGGGAAACATTTTCAGGGACTTGACTTGCAGGCATGATTTATGGAGCAGGGTTAAAAGAGCTAAATATATATTGGCTGGCACAGTATGAGAAGTGAGAAGGGGAGGGAGGAGGGTGGCACAAAAGGAAAACACTGAGCCAGCCCCAGTGTTCCAGAAATTTAGGGGAGGGCTGCAGCAACACAGGGCAAAGGGGTCACAACTCAGATCCAGTTGAAAATGGAAAAACAACAAGCCCTTGGCTCCCTCAACCAGATGTTTCTTCAGCTCTGCGAGGGGAGGTGGTGGTGTCTCCTGCTTCCTGGGAGTCAAGGGGCATGAACAGAAACGGAGCCATTTGCTGTGGGATAATCGTAGAGGCAGAACTCAGAGACGGTCTCCCAAAAGGAATGGGCAAGGTCTTTAAGTCCAGCTTTGTATTTACAGACCACCTTGGCCACATTTTCCTCTTTTGATCATGGCAACAATATTATTCGCATTTTGCAGATGAGAAACCTAAAGCAGAGCTGGCTCGAGTGCCAAGTTCAGGTGATAGGACACACGTCCCGTCAAGGGCAGATCCAGGAATGGGGAGGGCGGCAAGAATGGCATCTTGACTCTGTACAGCTGCTGGTACATACGAGGTGCACAGTAAATGCCATCTGTCAGTATCTAACACAGCTTATAACCAAATCCATGGACATAGTCCCTTGTCAGGATTTCTCTTCAGGGAAGTTCAACTTCTGTTTCTGTCCATTCATTCATCAGGAGAAATACTTACTGAACAGAAAGTGGAATATAGCCCTTTTGAGACTAAGGAGTAATGCGGACTAATGTCTCACAAGCCAACACTGAATGAGAGAGCTACTAACCTGGGATTTTATTTAATAATGGACTCTTTCTTGTTATGAGGGGGGCTTCCTGGGGTGTTGGTAACATTCTATATCTGGATCCATTTGTGAAATTCACTGAGCTATATTATTTGCATATTTTTAATTTTTATTTTTTTAAGATTTTATTTATTTGACAGAGAGAGAGAGCACGCACAAGCAAGGGGAGCAGGAGAGGGAGAAGCAGGCTCTCTACTGAGCAGGAAGCTGCACCCAGGGCTCGATCCTAAGACCTTGGGATCATGACCTGAACTGAAGGCAGACAACCGATTGAGCTACCCAGGCGCCCCTATTCTCATACTTGTTAAAAATGTTTTATTTATTTATTTTAGAGAGAGAGAGAGCATGTGAGCAGGGGGAGGGGCAGAGTGGGGAGGGACAGGCAGAAAATCTCAAGCAGACTCCATGCTCAGTGTGGGACCCAACATGGGACTTTATCTCAAGACCCTCACATCACGACCTGAGCTGAAACCAAGAGTTGGATGCTTAACCTTAACTGACTGAGCCATCCAGGTGCCTCTTATTTGCATACTTTTTATTAAAGTATACTAAATATATAGAAAGATTATTTAAAAAAAAAAGGCATCTTCAATAATTTAAGGTCCTAAGTTGGCATTCTGGTTAAGACTATGATGAGGCAGGGACCACTTAATTTCACTCTGTTTCCTTTTTAGAAGGAGACTTTTAGATTTTTAACTGGGCACAGGTCCGGCTAGAATAAAAACTACAGCTTCCAGCTTCTTTTGTAACTGAGTATGGCCTTGTGACTAAGCCTGGCTAGTGGGATGTAAAGGAATGATTGCATGCAACTTTCAAGAAGTTGCTTAAGGCAGGTGAGATGCCCTTCTTTCCTTCTCTTCTCCTTCCTGCTGGCTCAGAGGTAGACAAGATGGCTGGAGCTTGGCAGCTATCTTAGTCTGGGAGGAAAAACCCACGCTGCAAGCAGTGTCACTTTGGATGGCTGCTCCTTGAACATCATGGAGCTCTCACAGCAGCCCTGAGCTATTTTCCTCCAGATCTCTTTTTACAAAAGTGAATACACTTCTCCTTCATGTAAGCAACTGTTTTGTGGTTTCTGTTACTTGTAGCCAGACTTAATTTCAATGGATATGTATGGCGGGCACCAAATTCAGGTTACTTTGAGGAGGGGGAGGAGAGAGTGTGATGAGCTTCAACATTATTGGTTAAACCTTTGTTTCTTAAGCTAGCTGGTGGGCACATGGGTATTAATTAGGATATCTCATAACTTGGGGGGTTTATTGGAGTATGACAAATGAAATCTTTTTAAAAGGCACTGGCAGAAATGGTGTCAAAGCAAGACCATGAGACATGTAGAAAAGAGAATCAACTGGTGGCAACTTTTGGCTTCATCCAGGTGCTATGTCTGAATTAGTTTTGGTGTTAGGGTCTGAGTGCAGCCTCTGAATAAGCCCCATGAACAGAATAAACAAGATTTGAAGGGGCAAAGGTGAGTTCAGCCTGTGGATACCCAGTGTCTGGAAGCAAGAAGGGAAGGAAAAGAAGAAGATTGGGTACCACTCCCTCCCCCAAGCTGCCAAGACCCTATCTAAGTTAGGTCAACAGGAAGCTCTCATTGCCAACAAGGCCTGATAGGGTCTCTTAACCCCACCTACCTTCATTTTAAGGAAAATAAAGAAGTATTTCACAGAACACATTTTCTTTCTTCTTCTTCTTTTTTTTTTTCAAGTAAGCTCTATGCCCAACATGGGGCTCAAATTCACAATCTCGAGATCAAGAGTTGCATGCTCTACCGACTGAGCCAGCCAGGCGCCCCCACAGAACACATTCTCATTGCAACAAATTCAACCAGATGTGATTAAAGTAAAACATGAACATACTCGCCTACTCAGATTGTATCCTACCCCTCAGAGCTGGCCATGCTGAACAGTATGTGAGCACGTGGTTGTTGGCAAGGCCAAAGTAAAGGCTGGAACCCCAGGGAGACCAGGCAGGTATCTCCAGCACCTGGGGGGGACCTCTGCCTGGATACTGCTCACAGACACTGTAGGCTATGGGGGCTGGGGAAAGGGCTCTGGTCTTGAGAGGGTAGGCCTAGGAACTACTGGAATGTGTAACTCTGGTGCATGCCTGGGATCAGAATGTTCCAGAAGAGGCAGACCTACTTCTTGCCTTGACTGGTCCTCAGCCTATCAGCCACACCTCACCAGGACAGGCCCCAGAGGCCAGGAAGCCACTTTCTCCCACATTTGTGATTCTCCTTAAAAAAAATGGCAGCAGCTCCAAGCATTCCTGAGTACCATGGTGATAGACATCACAGCAACACATGGATAGACAGGCATCTTTGTGGGATATCTTGAGCCTGATGAATCATGTGTCAGGAAACAGGCACCCTAGACCTCTGAGTATTCAAGTTTGCAGTGGCAAGAACAGCTTGTGGTGACATGTCTATCTGTGCTGTGCCCAGGTAACTGTACAATGGATCATCCCTCATCTGTTTTGTTAGAGGATATAGAAAGTTATGTTCATTCCATTCCCTGGAAGAGGAAAGGCGACCACATTGCTTGAGATAGGAATTGAGAGAGCCTGGCAAAGGTTTTCTCTTGACTTTTACAATTATAAACATAGAAAGGCATTTAGTTTTACTACTGAGTTATCTTTACTGAGAAGTTGGGAATGTTCTAGTAAGTCAGACTGCCCTTGTTTGACTCAATACTGAGTAGTAACACTTAAAGGCACCAATATTGTTGTTAAATGGATTTTTGCATATAGTATCTCATTAAATCCAGTTGTCAAATCCAAAAAAGATAATAGGTAAAATTATCCCCAAATTACAGATGAACAAACTGAGGCTGAGGAGGCTTACATAATCATCAGAAGTCACATAGTTAATTAATGATGGAGCGCATATCTGAACTCAGACAGGTTGACTTCAGTGCCAGACCCCATAGGTTTCATCAATAAGGTGTTCTGTTCTCTCTGGAATCCTAAGGAAGGGCCATGTGGACACTCATCACTGAAAGATCAGAAAGGCATCATTATAAGGGCAATTGGAATCCAGAATATCTTGGTCTTTTTGTGTCATGTAAAGAATATCTTGTCAGAGTGCCTGGATGGCTCAGTTGGTTGAGTGTCTACTCTTGGTTTCAGCTCGGGTCATGATCTCAGGGTTGTGGGATTGAGCCCCAGTAGGGATCTGTGCTCACTGTGGAATCTGCTTAAGATTCTCTCCCTTTCCCTCTCCCTCCCCCTCTTCCCTTCTCCCCACTCACATGTGCATGCACTTTCTCTCTCTAATAAAATCTTTAAAAAAGAAAATCTCATCTTTTTGTGTCATCTAAAATGCTGTTTGCTAGTAAAACAACAAAACAACCAAAAAAACCAAAAATAAAATGAGCTAACCAGTGATTTAACTAATAAGGGACATTCATTATTTCATATAACCAGAAGTTCAGAGATGGAACAGCTCCAGGGTTGGTTAACTTAGCAGTTCAATATCAAATGCAACGCTTCAGTGGCAAATGCAAGACCCAGGTTCTCGCCATATTTTTGCTCTGCCATCGTCAGCATTCAGTAGCCCTGCTTTGTCCATGGGGGATAATTCAAGACCCCCAAGACCCCCAGTGGATCCCTGAAACCACAGACGGTGAACACTATATATACTATGTTTTTCCCTATAATCACATACTTATAATAAAGTTCATAAACTCGGACAGTAAGAGAATAACATAACTAATAATACAATAGAATTAGAACAATATACTATAATAAAAGTTATGTAGGTGTAGTCTGTCTCTCTCAAAGTACCTTATTGTACTATTTACCTTCTTCCTGTGAAGCTGCGATATGGTAAAACGCCTATGTGATGAGATGACGTGGAGTGGCATAGACATTGGAACGGCATTAGGCTACTATTGGCCTGCTGACAATATGTCAGAAGAAGGATCATCTGCTTTCAAACCGTGGTTAACTGTGGGTAACTGAAGCCACAGAAAGCAAAACTGCAGATAAGGGGGACTGCAGTATTGACCTCTGCAAGCTTGTCCCTTCACCATCACAAGATGGCTGCCATCAACCTCACACAACAATGTCCAAAGGCCACAAGGTCCAAAGACGACATCCTCACATCCCTTTTGAAGAATATGGAGCAGACCTCCTTCTTTTATGCCATAACCGCACCATGTGTACATTCTTAAGTCAATCACCAGCAGGGAGAATGGAATTACTACTGTGATTGGTTTGGTGCTTAACAAAGGCTGCACATTAGAATCACCTGAAGAGTTAAAAGAAAAAAAAGTCCCTACATCCAGGTCCCAGTTCTAGAAACTCTGTTTGAACTGATCTCAGCTCCATTCAAGGGTATCTTTAAAATCTCCCCAGGCACTCTACTCTGCAGCCAGGGTTGAAAACCCTTCATTTAGACCAATCAGGATTCGCCGGGGCTGGGGCTAGAGCAGGGAGGGGGCGGCCTGCCAGGAGACACATGGTTGCCTGATTCCTGAACAGAGCTGGGCTTCTAGTTAGCAAGAAAGGAGGTGGATTGGTGGACCAGGGACAGGGTTGGCTCTTGGGTAGGCAGCCAATATCTGCCCGCCCCCTTCTTGGAGGCCGGGATTCCAGCGGAGTTACAGCACACTTAGATTTCTTCTTTCCTGGCCATCAGATGCTTTCACTGATACCCTCGGGTTTCTCAAAGTGTGGTCTGCGACCACCAGGATACCTTAAAATGCAGGTTCCTGGGCTTCACTCCAGAACGGTGGCACTAGAACATCTGAAGGTGGGACCTGGGGCCTAGCATTGCCACAGATACCCCAAGCGATCTCCTGTACATGCTCACGCTTAAGAACAGTTGAATTAGATGCTGCAGAAACAAAGTACGAGGGGTCAAAGTTTTCCCTTTCTCCAGGAAGAAGCAGCCTGAATAGTAGTTTTCTTATTATTTTCTTGTGGGTCCCAGTGGTTTGGGAAAATGAAAAATGCTTGCTTGAAAGTTGGCTCGTGGAGCCAAAAAGAATCAGCTCTGAAGCTGAATATGGGGATGATGCCGAGCCACCGGGAGGTGTCCTCAGTGCCAGGCCCATCCTCCAGCCCGGGAGGCCGCTGTGTGCCGGGAAGAGAGGCAGCCTGGCATGGCCACTGAGGAGGCTACACGGCTGCTCTCTGGGGTTGATTCTCATGAAATACTGGAAGTAATATTCATTAAACCCTACTCCTTGATGAGTAGATTCTGATCCTCGAACAAGTGAAAGGGAAACAGGTGGCTGAACACAATGACTCTCCAGGGCCAGTCTGTCCCAGGTGTGGCCCTCAAACTTCAAGGCCTCCAGCCTCCCCCTGGTCCCCGCTGTGCATGGGATGAATCTCATCATGCCGTGTCCCTGTGTTCTGGGCTCCCCACCACCCAGAACAGCCTCAGGTCCTTCAATATCTGCCCCCTTCTACCTCTCCAGCCAGGTGCCCCTCGGCTTGCTCCTTGGCTTCCCCACAATGAACCTGGGGGGGGGGGTCTCTCCTCTGCTCTACCGCCCTGAATCCCCTGGGGTTCCCTGAATGCCTCCACATCATGGTTTCCACTGCCCCCCAACTTGCCTGGCAAGCTCTGATCTCATTCTCTAATTCATACCATGAGGAGCTGGTTCAGGAAGCCAGTCCTGATCTCCCTCCTCCCTCCCGCCAATGCAGAACTCCCACTCCTACGTTGGTGCCCCAGTGACAGCTCAGGAAGACTTCCCCAGAAGTGCTTGTAGTCCCTTATTGCATGGGGAGGAGCACATGTCTCTTCTGGGGCAGGAGAGCCCCTCGGGCAAGGCTTTACTCTGTAATCCTGAGCCTTCTGAGCAGCAGGAGCCCATCAGGTGCTTGTTGATGGAATGAAGGACACCTTGTGTTGCAGAGAGTCCCTCCACCTTCCTGGCAGCCAGAGTCCCGGGGAAATGAGTCTTGCCCCATCACCACTATCCTTTGACTCTAACAAGTGCAAAAAGCTAAGCTTTGCTGGGCTGAGTCCTCTAAGAAGCTGGAGAAGCTTCCAGAGCAGGAGTTGGTCTGCTGGGAAGGCTGACGGCAGCCTCTTCCTTGAGGCAGCGTGGAGGAGAGAAGGCAGGAAGGAGGGCAGGAGGAATGGGGGAGAGCAGGTGGAGAGGGCTTTCCAGAAGCCAGGTGCTTCATAATGCAGCATCTTCTCTTTCTTCCCCATGAAAGCACCTCAACATGGGTGTCACTATTCTCCCAGAGGCCACTAGAATGTGGTCAAGTGTGAACTTGCTCAAGATTTCATAGCAGGAAAAGGAGGCCAGTCTGTTTTTAAATACATAGCAGGTTGGGCTGCTGCAAAAAGCTGTAGGCAAAAACACTAGGTAAAATGTGTGTGCTAGAAACTTCTAGAAAAGGTGTACCCCCTGGACAGGAGTGATTTTAAAATCAGACAACTTACTCCTTCTTAGCTGAGTGACCTTGGGCAAATGACTTCACCCCGCTGGACCTCAATTTCCTCATCTGCAAAATGGAAATAACGATGGGTGTCCTGCGTTTAATTCAAGGATTAAATGTATGTGAAGTACTCGGCTAAGCACGCAGTGGATGAGCTGTGTTATTAATGTTGTTGGTGCGGCTACTAGCATGCATTTTTGTCTCCTCCAGGAATCCAGCTGTGGGCTAGGCCTGAAGAGGGCAGGAACCGTAGCTCTCCCTCTTCTCTGCATCTCCAGGGCCCAGATGTTGTCTGGCGTGAAGATGGCACTTGGTAAAGGTCTGAGGGTTGAATTCAGAGACTTGTTATTCTTCTCTGTTCCATGGCACTTTGCCCTTCTTTGAATCCTCTGAATATATTCTTCCCTTTGAGCCTTGCCAGATGCCTCGGGGGCAGGCAGGGCAGGTGAGACTATCATTCCCATGTTAGAGCTGCACAAAATTGAGGCTTACAGAGATGATGCTTCCTACCCCAGTCACACTGCTGAGCTGAGCTGAGCTGAGCTGAGGTCAGGCTCTTTAGACTGTGGGTTTTGTGGTCACTGTTGGTGAAAACCATCCACAGGGAGCAGAAGGTGTTGCAATGAGCTGAGTTAGCAATCCCGGGGAGACACCCCCTTCCTCAAATCCCGGGGCTTCTTGCCCATAGATTCAGAAAGGGTTTCAGAGAAGGCCCGAGCCCTGGTCATCTGGTCACACTGATCTTGGCCCCTCTTCCTGCCCAGGCTTAGCCCTGCCCTCTGTCTGAGGTGGACCCCAGCTGGACCATCATGGCCCACCAGACAGGACCTGGCAAGCTCTGTGGGTTTCGGCACACTTCAGGCAGGGACTGCCCGGGGCACTCGGAGGAGGGGAAGCAAGAGGGCTTGCCCAGCTGCAAAGACACCCGAGGTCTGCATCCTGGCCTGGCCGACAGCCTCACTGACAGGTTTATGACCAGCTTTTATGACTTCCAAGCTTAGTCACTGCTTAAGTCAGCCTGCTCAGAAACAAACACTTCACAAAGCTGTGACCCAGATGGTTCGGCAGGGAAAGGCACACCCCACCCCTTGGCCTCCGGAGCCAAGTCTAGGGACGTGGGAGGCAAGGAGTCTGGGTCATTGTGCATTTCAGTGACCCAAACAGTTGCCCTTTATTTTCTTCAAGTGTCCATGACTGAGTTTTCTGCGGGTAGGAAGCAGATGCCTAGCTGCCACCAGAGAGCCTGATACGTGTCAAGGGCATTGGATCCTATCCCCAGGCCTTCCTTGAGAACTGAGCCTGGAGGGGTGAAGGGGGCAGGGTTGGTACATCCTTTGGTAGACAGTTCAACCCCCTTCCTTTCAGTTTACACACTGAAGATGGAAGCCCTAACTCTGACCCAAAGTAAACCCCAGATTCCTATTCCTGATGTTTTTCCACCCCTATCATCAACCCAGCGTGGCCTCTTTTAAAACCAGAAGCCTCTCCAGAATCTCTCTATCCTCCACCCAGGTCTGCAGGCCTTCACCCACCTGGAACGGGTGCAGGCCCAGGTGGAGGGGAACACCCCTGGGCCCAGCTTGCCCAGCCGAGCCCGGGGGGGGATGAGGAGCCCTCACCTGGGAGCCAGCCTTCTTGCTGTAAGGACACAGGCCTCTGCTGGTGGCCTTCCCTCCAGTTCAGTGAGGGCTGCCTCCACAGGCCAGAGAAGAGGCGAGGTGCCAAGTTAACTGGAAACTGGCTCAGACCCAGAGTTTGTGGCTCAGAGCTTTGGATGGGAGAAAAGAATTTGGAGGAGTCCACTGAACTTGAGTTGGCTTACTTGTCCATTTTCTTGGCCGTGTGGCTGTAGGGCACTTGGGTCATAGCATCTGCTCTCGTTCTCTGGCTGCTCATTTAACTCTTATCCCCCTGGATCAAGTCACTGATCATGTGTCTGATTAGAACTGCAGAGCTTCCTTACCGATGTCCCGCTTGGAGGGACAGCGCCATTCCAGCTCCTGTGATGAATAATAGCTATCATTTTTATTCTTTTCCTCCCTGGGATTTTTTTTTCTTTTTTTTTAGATTTTATTTATTTATTTGACAGAGAGAGAGACAGCGAGAGAGGAAACACAAGCAGGGGAAGTGGGAGAGGGAGAAGCAGGCTTCCCCGCAGAGCTGGGAGCCCGATGCGGGGCTCAATCCCAGGACCCTGGGATCATGACCTGAGCTGAAGGCATACGCTTAACAACTGAGCCACCCAGGCGCCCCGGATTTTTATCTTCTTAAATATGATCCTTCCTTCACTTCTCTTTCTTTCCCTCCACACATACACTGGAGTTTTATTCTAAAAATTGCTCTTGGATGCCTGAGTGGCTCAGTTGGTTAAGCGTCCGACTCTTGCTTTTGGCTCAGGACATGATCTCAGGGTCATGAGATCAAGCCCCATGTCAGGCTCTATGCTGGGTGTGGAGCCTGCCTAAGAGTCTCTCTCCCTCTCCCTCTGCCCCTTCACATCCCTGCTCACGTGCTCTCTCTCTCTAAAAAAATCTAATAATAAAATAAAATAAAAAATAAAAGTAAGATAAAAAAATAAAAATCGCTCTTGATCTCTAGCTAATTATAAAACTGTAATGCTATTAAAGGAGGAAAATTTCACACACATGAAATGCGGGGCAGCATCACGGATAAGTTTACAGAACCACCGGGATAAGCTTGTGCACCGGGCTGTTCCAGGCTCTATTGGCCAATTGGCAGTTACATCCCATCCGAACCTATGTAATCACAGGAGTGCATCCCTGCAGGGTTTACTGGAGCAGAGCCAAAACCTACATTTTGGACTTTAGCCCCAGATTCCTGGGCTGCCTCACTCAGCGGCTCCTGTCTAGCTAGTAGGGAAACCCCTCCTATTTGGTCCCTTTCTATTACCACTCCCTTCCTTATGCCCCCTAGGTCCTTCTGACTTAGGATTGTGATTTGGTGAGGATGTACTAGGGAAGTCTCACTGTGATTAAAATACTGAAATCCTCTAATACAAAATGGTAAAATGTATCAGCTGATGAGACTCTATGCCAACAAATGACACTGGCCCTGGCAGCCCAGAAGAGGTTACCAGGGCAGAGGGGAACGCTGGAGAGGGTGCTGGCAGCCTTCGGTAGCATCGAGCAAACAGGGGCAGCAAGGGGGAGTACCACTCCTGCCACCTCTCCAGAGCAGCCAGCATGGCTAAGTGCCACGAAGCTGGGGGCAGGGCGAGCAGCTGCATGGCCAACGCTGTCTGCATCCAGACCACGTGGTAGGTGTGTGTGTTCCCGGGCATGATGTGTGGGCAGGACGCCAGGCAGTCCAGTCTGTGATAGCACCCCAGGAACCAGGGACCTAGTGAGTGTCACTCTAACGGGGGTGCCCTTGGAAGAGGTTGAGGCAGACCCTGTAGGAAAGCGTGGCTCAGACAGGGGCCTCCTAGGCGGCAGCAGCCAGAACAAAGGAAAAAGATCACCCCACAGATGAGTTGGAATTCTTAGAAGGGTTGAATGAATGATTTGCAATACCATGTTTGTCCCCAAAGAGAGGTTTCAGCATAAATAGTTTTGTTTAGAGAATAGAAGGTAATTGCATTTACATATTAATTAATTTGTTGATTAATTATGGCCCAGGTTGTACATATTTTATATCTCCCCTCCCTCTGGACCCTCCCCAGGCTCCTCTTCACTCGGCGCCACTTGGCTTTGCACATGCTCTGGCCTCAGGCTGGAGCAACTGTAGGACAATTAGGCTTTTTCCGGGGTCAAAGGTGACTTCTCTCGCTTAGCCCTTAGGTGTTTTTATGCCATATATCCTCTCCTTTTTTACCTTGAGCCCTATGATGGTTAATTTTATGTGCCAACCTGGCTGGGCTCAGATAGTTGGTCAAACGTTATTCTGGGTGTTTCTGTGAGTATGGTTTTGGATGAGATTAACATTTGAATCTGTGGACCGAGTAAAGCAGATTGCCCTCCCTCAGGTGGGTGGGCCTCATCCAATCAGTTGAAGGCCCGAATAGAACAAAATGCTCACCCTCCTGCAAGAAAGCGAAAATTCCTCCTGCTTTTTCCTGACCCAAACTGAAACATCAGCTCTCCTGGGGTCTAGAGCCTGCTGGCTTTTGGCCTGGAATATATAATTCAGGATTATATATATATATCTCCTGTTGGTTCTGTTTTTTCCAAAAGACACTAACACAAGTCCCAACTCCTCAACTCCCTTTTGCTCTTCTACTTTGGGCATATCCTGGTGCCCAGCAAGGGCCCCGAGGAGAAAAACCTCCCCCTTTAGGAATCCATGGCCATTGGTATTATACCTCTTATTTCTGCTGCATCCTTCCTCTCTGGCTGCCTCCCCATCCTGCTGCTGAGCCCTGCTCCTGGGTGGGCAGAGTGATCCGCAAAATATGTGAAACTGGCCCAGAGGGGTCACTCCCTAAAAGCGCTACCTGAGTCATAGGGAGACATCCACGGGGGCCAGGCTTAGTGGGTGGTGGCTTATGTCACTTTTCCCAAAGACCAGAGGCTGCATGTCAGCGCTGCTAATCCACCTCCGAATGGCTCCTGGCTCAACCCACGTGGAATTAAATCCAGAATTAAAATTCAGCACTTGCTCTGGACTTGAAGGGCAGACTTAGCTGTTTTCCTCAGGGAAAAAGCTGGCCTGGGAAGCATCACTGTGGCAGTTTGGAGCGGAGGGGCCGCCGGGCTGAGGGACTGTCTGCTGTGTGTTGAAAGAAGGCAGAGTCCCTGTCCCCACAGCCTTTACAGATGCAACAGGGGAGCCTGGAGTGGGGCACAGGAGGCTAACAGACCCTTAGACAGGAAATAGCTTCCTGCCCACCTGTTCCTCTCCCCACAGGCGGGGGCGCCCATACTCCTGCCCTCAGTCAGAGCTGCCACCGCCCCCTTAGCCTAGCTTGGGGGGCTGTCTGGTTTTCTCCTCATTTTCTAGTAATCCTCTTCCAGAGGCTGCCCATGGCCCTAGCAAGAGGAAGGTGGGACCCAGAGGGTTCCAGGCTGGCAGGCTGCTCTGCTCCTTCTTATCCCTCAGGAAGTCTGCTTTTCACTCCCCTGAGCTGTGCCCTCAGCCCAGCACCCAGCCATGTTCCTCAGTTTGTTCCCTGGGTGCCCAGTGTATAATTCAAACCTGGGGGCCCAATGGGGGACCCCACTTACGGGAGGAGGGGGCATCATGGAGTGGTTAATTCTGGAGGGACCGTCTGGATTCAAATCCAGACCTATCCCTCAGTAGCTGTATGACCCCATGTCAGTTCACGCCCATGTGCCTCACTTACTTCATCTGTAGAATGGGAAGGATAATGGTCCCTACCTTCGGGGTTATTCTGATTAATGTGATTAGCAGATTAAATGTGTTAAGACTATAGAGCATAGGGTCAGGCTTATCCTAGGTATTCAGTCATGTTGCTTAACCATTAATCATAGTTAATTACAAGAGAGCCACCATGACCTTCTTCACCTGTTAAATGAGATACTTGCAAAGTGTTTCCTGGTACCTGATTCCAAGCAGGTTCTCTGATTTCTCAGTCCTTCCTTTTCTTTTTAGTGAATGTCCTTTACTCTCATGGTTGTCTGGAGACTCAGCACTAATCAATAAAGCCATAGAGATGTAATCAGGAGTGGAGACACCTTGCTCTAAAATGTTGCCTTGTCTTGAGAGGCCTGGCAGCTGGGGGCAGGTCCTCCTTGATCCCAGGGTCGGGAGTGGTGATGGCTGCCCAGAGGTCTGGCCTTCTAATGGTGTAGGCCCTGTAGGCCCTACAAAGTTAGCCTCTCTTCATGTCACAGCCCCCACAGCTGCAGGACTCAGGAAAGCCCCAGCCTCAGAAACACCACCAGTCTGAGATGAGGCACTCAGTTTTTAGCTCTCCTGTGTTTCAGAGTGGGCACCACCGTATCCCTCTTGATTCGGAGATAATCTTTGTCTCTCTTTTTCTTTGAGTGCCTGCAATAGTTAATTTTATGTATCAAACAGACTGGGCCACAGGGTGCCCAGATATCTGGTCAAACATCATTCTGGGTGTTTCTGGGAGGATGCATTTGGATGATATTAACATATTTAAATCAGTAGCCTAAGTAAAGCAAAGACTGTTCTCCATCATGTGGGTGAGGCTTATCCAAACAGTTGAAGGCCCGAATAGAACAAAAAGGTTGACCCTCCCCTGAGTAAGAGAGAATTCATCCTGCCTGACTGCCATCAAACTGGGACAGCCGTATTTTCCTGTCTTCAGACTCAAACTGAAACACTGGCTCTTCCTGGGTCTTGAGCCCGCCTGCCTTTGGACTGAAACACCATTGGTTCTCTTGGGTCTCAGGCCTTCCAGCTTGGACCGGAACTCCACCTTTGGCTTTTGTTGTCTCCAGCTTGCCCACTCAACCTGCAGATCTTGGGACTTGTCAGCCTCCATCATCCTGTGAGCCAACTCCTTATAATAATGAACCTCTCTCTCCAGGTACTTCCTATTGGTTCTGTTTCTAGAGAACCCTCATACAGTGCCCACTCTGCAGGGCAGGGCCCCTCTTTTCAGGCTCCACAGCCCTTCTACCACCTCCCCCAGGTGGCCAAGGAGCCCCCTGCAAAAGAGGCTCCTCCAGGATCCTAGCATTCCCAAAGGGGCATGCCATTTGATGCCCCCAGTGCCTGTGACCCCTCCTGGCCCATAAATGCCTGCGTGTGCAGGGAGCTCCATTTGGCATCAGTGGGGGCACACTGCCAATCCCTTCCCCATCCTGGCTTCACTTACCAGGAGGGGACCAGAACATCAGATGAATAAAACCCAGCCGAGAGCTTGACCTGCATGCTGGTCAGAAGCCAGTGCAAGAAGGAGCAATGTGACAATTAAGTAAATGGATGACCTCAATTCGGAGGCGGTGTTTGTCGAATTGAATCTTCAGCGAGTTAACTTTCCTCATATGAGGAAAAATGATATTTGGGATTAAGTTTTCACTGCACTGAATGCATTACTGGATTTCTGCTTCTCGTCATTTAAAAAGAGGACGTAACCTTCACTGAGGCGGTCTGCAGGGACCGGGACAGCTGGTGTAGCTTCCGAGAGCTGGCTGACCACAGGGGATTACGGCCGAACACAACTCATTTCACACTGACAATAAGCTGATTTGTTTTTGTTTTTAAATAAGCCTTATTAAACTGGCTGCCACTGCTGTGGGATCTGTGGGAGCGAAGCAGGGCAAGGCTCGGCCATCGCTAGCTCCGTGGGCAGCAAAGCTGCTCTCAGGCTCCTTCCTGCTGCAAATATGGGAATGACCGAGGTGGAGGGGCTGGTGCTGGAGGCTGCCCAGAGCCCCGGGGAAGGTCCCGAAGGTGTCCTCCCAGGGAGCAGTGGGGTGTGGGCAGCCTGGCATCCAGCGGCTGAGCAGCAGGGGACACTGCTCACAGGTCATGTGGGCATCATTGTCTCTGCATCCATCAGCCTTTCTGGGATCCTCAGGGTCCTTCCTGATGGTGCATGACTCCCCATTGGGATAACCTCACCTCCCCCTTTCCCAGCCTCTCCACTGGCCCCACTAAAGACCCTACGTTAGTTCTAGAAGAGATCATAAATTCTCCAAGTGTGTCCTGGGAATGTTTGCAAGTCTGCAGGACCCTTTCAGGTGACCCACAAGGTCAAAACTGTTTTCATACCAGAATATTGTGACATTATTTGCCTTTTCCCCTTTCATTCTCACAGTGTGTCATGGAGTTTTCCAGAAGCTCTAGGACACGTGACAACTCTGATGGCTGGAGGAATGTGTGCTTGTGTGTTCTAGTTTGTTAAATGTTTCTCAGTTCTCATTTTGACTGTGGACAATATTGATAGGAGAGAAACCATATAAATATAAGTTCCTTGGGGTTCTTACTGCTTCAAGAGTGTAAAGGGATCTTTAAACCAAGAAGTTGAGAACCTCCATTCTGGATCTTTCTTTTTCTCCTTCAAAGTGAGGTACTATATTTATTTAGCATTTATGTGTTTTTTAACCATTGATATGTAAGACCATGCTACCATTTTTCTTAGGTTCCTATCTCTCTTTTAAATATGCAATTGACCAAATTTCTGAGTGTTAGGCCCCAATTTCACTTTTTTCCATGAACTTGGTAACTTTTATTATGTGATTTTAAAAGTTTTTTTTAATTGTGGTAAAATACACATCACAAAATTTAACATCTTAATTACTTTTAAGTGTATAATTCAGTGGCATTTAGTACATTCATGCTGTTGGGCAGCCCTCACCCACTGTACGTCTCCAGAACTCCTTCCATCTTGCAAAACTAAAGCTCTCACCTAAGAAACACTACCTCCCCACTCCTCCCACCCCTGACCCCCAGGAACAACCATTCTTTCTGTCTCTGTGAATTTGACTCCTCTAGGGACCTCATATAAGTAGAATCATACAGTATTTCTCTTTCTAGAATCTTCTTGATTCCTCCCACAGGCAAAACTATCTGGAGTCAGGGTTTTGTACAGTGGCCCAATGCCTGGACTAAGAAGTTCCTGTCCTATAAAGACATATCATCTGTTCACATCATCCATGTTGAGACTGCCAGCCCTGGTGGCAATGGTGTGTTGGACAGGGCACAGAAATCAGACGGGCCTGGTTTTAAAACCTGCCTCCTCTGCTTTTAAAGCCATGTGGCCTTGGTAGGGGACTTCCATGCTCAGAGACTCAGTCTCCTCTCTGAAACTAGGATAAAGCTTCCCTCTTCCCGGGGTGGTTGTGAGGATTAGAAAAGTTCATGGAGGAAAAGGCAGGGACTTCAGTGGGTCTGTGGCTGTGCAAAGGCCCAGTGGTGAGGAATCAGATGGCACATGGAGGGCCGGGGAGGTGGAAAAGGGTAGCAGCTCACTTCTCCAAGTGCAGAGTGGGAGGTGAGCAGAGAGAGAGAGGCCCCGAGTTGCCACACCATGAAGGGTCTCACGGCTACTTGGAAAGATTGGGCTTTGTTCTGAGGGCCATGGGGAGCCATCGAAGGTTTCAGACAGAAAGGGGACAATCAGAGTTGCATTTCAGATCAGTCACTGTCAGTGTATGGAGAATGCACTGGAGGGGCACCGCGGAAGGTTAGGGAGGACACTGCCCCAGTCGCCCAGAAAGAAGCCAAGATGTCATGATACAGCAAAATGCTATAGAAATCCCCTTGAAACATCTTTGTTCTTTCCTTCAAGTTTCTCTTTCTTGCTTCACGTTTCCTCTTTTCCTAATCTACAGTCTCTCAAAATGTCTTCCTTATCTTGAGCAATCCTGCATCTGCTCTCCAGGCTTGCACCCCTCTCAATGTAAACCAAGTAGTGAGCAGGCTAGAAACTGCCCTCACCCCTCAGGGATGCTCCTAGGGCCACACCCCTCTCCACCCCTCCCTATGCAAGAACTGAAGAGTGTTCACTGGAAAGAAGCCGCTGTCTTGTGAGAGCATCTTTGCTAAGAGAATATGAGCTCTTACCTTCATTAAAATGTTTGGCTCTCCTGGTTCCTGTCATCCTGTGCCCCTCCGCCTCTCTGGGCCGTGGGACCATCATCACCCCAAGAGAGGACTATTGCAACACCATGCACAGAACAAGAGTGCAGGGTTTGAGAACCTGGGTTTGAGTACATAACAAAAGACCTGGAAGACTGTGCTCAATCCAAGCCCGTTCCCTGCCCCCAGGACAGGATATCCAGTGTGCCCCGATGAGGGCTGGGCAGAGAAGCTGGAGGGGAGCAAGTGGCCTTCTTACATGGGCACTGATGTCCTGTGTCTGTGATAAGCAGGGAGAGGGAGGGAAGGGTATACCACAGAACCTTAAAACACGCTTGGAGAGCTAAGAGCAGAACTGGCTGTGTGTGCAGGAGAAAGACTCAGCAAAGGTGCAGGTGTGGGCCCAGAAAGGGGTTCGGATTCTATTCTTTTTTTTTTTTTTAAAGATTTTATTTATTTGAGAGAGAGGGAGAGAGCACAAGCAGGGGGAGCGGCAGGCAGAGCGAGAGGGAGAAGCAGGCTCCCCGCTGAGCAGGGAGCCCGATGCGGGGCTCGATCCCAGGGCCCTGGGCTCATGACCTGAGCCGAAGGCAGTTGCCTAACAAACTGAGCCACCCAGGCACCCCTGGATTCTATTCTAATGGCACTGGGAAGCTAGCAGGGATGGAGCAGGGATGTGATATAATCGGATTTATGTTTTTTTAAAGAACACTCTGCTCGGGGTAGAGAGTGGATTAAAAGAGTGAACCTGTTTAGTGTGGGAAAGGGTGAACGTGTTTAGCTACTCACCACCTCCCCTTTCTAAGGAGGGTGGATCCCATCATCTGAAAGGCTCCTTTGTCTTGTCCTACTGCCGCAAAACGGGGGAGCAGAGGCTGGGGAGAACTGAATTTTGGTGTATTAGAAAAGGGAAAGGTTTATTATTATTTGGGGGCAGTTGTTTTTCTAAGAGCAAGCAGAAATAGGGGGGAGAAAGAGATGGGTCAAGTAAAAATCAGAAGACCAGAGCCCCCATTTCAAAAATGTTTGGGGGAAGTTTTAGCAATAGGCATATTGAACTTCGAAATGTCATTACTATGTATCCTAAGATGTAAATCCTTCTGGTTCTCCCAAGGTTTCGGTAGTCTGTACACATACGAATAAGGGTATGTGAGGGGTGTGTGTGAGGGGGGTGTGTGAGGGGTGTGTGTGTGCGCGTGCTATAGAAACAGCTCAGTCCTAATGTGACTAAATGAGGCATGGGACAGAACAGCATGCATGAGATTACAAAATGATCCCAAATAAAATGATTTCAAGGTTGCTCAGTGCGGAATTGGAGGTGACCCTAAAACTGCCATCTCCTCCCCGCTCCCTCCAAGAACTTCCAGGAAACCTAGCTGGGCCCTGACCTGGGAAAATCTGCAGAACGGGGATGGGGAGCCCTATTACTGAGAATATATGGAGCAAGTCATCACTAGCTAGCACCTGAGCTGTAAATACCTTAGAGCTTACAAAGTAGTTTCCATGTTTTACCTAAAAGTGAAACGAAATAAAAAAAAAGGCTTTCCCTGAGAAATGATCACCCTTTGGTTTTGGGGTTGAAGATGATTCTGAAGGAGTGTGAATTGCAAGATCTTTTTGAGACGCCATCTGGCAGTGGCCCCTGTACTTGAAACACACATCTCCTCTGGCTCAGCAAGCCACTGCCGGACTCCAGGGGGGCAGTCAGACCCCAGGGGAGGGGCACCACGATCATCACCGTGACCATCATCTCATAACAGCAAAATCAAACCAAACCAAACCAACAGGACCAACTAAAGCCCACTTGGGAACAACTTAAATGTCCATCAACAGGAGACTGGTTAATAAAATCACGGTTAATCATTCATCATTACAGAATGAACTGTTGTGTCCCCAAAACTCATTTGTTGAGTAATGGTATTTACTCAACAAATGTAATGGTATTTGGGGGTAGGGCTTTTGAGGGGTGACTACATCAGGACGGTGGGGCCCTCCCCACCAATGACACCATAATGTAATTAGCACTAACAAGGGGGCCGCCCGTATTAGTACTCCTACTAATGGTATTAGTACTCTTATGAAAGAGACCACACAGAGCTGCATTGCCCCTTCTACCATGTGAGCTGACCGTGAGAAGCCAGGCACCTCTGAACACGGAAGCAGGGGTTCACCAGACACTGAACCTGCTAGCGCCTTGATCTTGGACTTCCCAGACTCCAGAACTGTGAGAAATAAATTCCTGTTGTTTATAAGCCACCCAGTCTATGTTATTTTTGTGAGAGCAGCCTGAGTGGATTAAAACAATGGTACATCCACACAATGGGATGCAATGCAGCTGTTAAAAAAAAAAAAAAACAAGTCAGGGCCCTATCTCATGAGCTGGAAAAATAGCCTGGATGTAGTGCTAAATTTTTTTAAAAAGCAAGTTTAGAAATATGTGTCCTAGTTTTGTCTGGGGAGAAAAAAGCCAGTAGATCAATAAAGGCATTAAAAAAAATCAATGATACACATCTAAATAGTAATCCTCAGAAGAGAGGGATTGGAAGGAGAGAATTTAAATATAACTTTACCTATAGTACTTTATATATTATGTAATTTGGTTCTGTATTTACCCAATAAAGTAGGGGAAAAAATCCTGACTTACTGCCATCCCAAGCAGTGGAGAATATGTCCTGTCTGGATGCCCGGTGTTTTTCTGGGGGTCAAAGCAGGACATTCCAATTCCTGATGCTCTGCCTCCATCCTTCAAGAAGTGCCTCCTGCACAAGTGTGTGTGTATGTGGAGGTGAATGGGAGGCAGGGAGGCTCTAGCCAGTTCCTATAAATCCCTCATCCCACCCAGCTTCAACCACAAACCCTCCTGAATAACCAAGAAAGTTGACAAAAGCCCATGGGGCTTGAGGATAGGATTTCTAAGATGGAGGCTGAGCTTCCACATGCAAAGGTAGTAGGTGGAAAATTTGACAAAACCTGGAAATGGCTGGCAGAGTCCCAGGAAAGCTTATCTCCAGGCTTGAACTTTTCCCGGTAGAGACTTCAATCCTCTCCGTCCCCTTGCATGGGGAGTCCAGCTGGCAAAGGAACATTGAACAACATTGGCCCCTGCTGGCCACAGCCACTTCCCCCCGGCCAAGTCTCTCCACTTCCGGTCTCTCTATACCCTGCTCTCTGACCATTTCCGGTCTCCCCACTTCCTTTCTCAGTCTCCACTTCCTGCCTATATTCTTCTTACCTGTGTCTGAACCTGCCACTCAGTGTCCTGGGACTGGCCTGCAAGCCCAGACCTCTCTTGGTCTCAGCCCCTCCAGTGTTGGCCCCTTACATGGAGAACTGTGCCCAGGAGGGCCCCCTCGGGCCCCACAAAGCTGCATGGTTTGGAGTTGTATCGGCTGGTCTCCTTTCCTCGTTTAGTTTTCTCTTTAACCCCTGATTTTAGCTCTGGGGTGAGGAGAAGCTAGGAGGCAGATGAGGCTTTGAGAAGCTTCTCTGCCGGGCCAGCTAGCTATGAGTTGGGCTGAAAGCAAGAGGCTGAGGAGGGGGTCCAAGCTCTGCACACTGGGCGGGCAGTGCACAGCAGACGCTAAAGTTCCTCAGACTTCCTCAGCCCTGAAGGTTTAACAAGAGGTGACCGGCCACTGGCTGCTACAACAGGGCCTGCCACGAAGGTCTCCAAAGCACACTCCCTCAGGGCCCTGGCCGGAGCCCCAGCAGACTGGGCGCTTGGGTCATTCGGCATGAAACATACTTAGTGAACAATGGCTCCTTGCATATAAGTGGCAACTTTCCACTGGGTAGAATTTATTTTCCACTTGAGAAGCTAATGAAAACCAGTCATGGTGAAAAACCCAGCCAAAGAAATAATTCAGGCTTTTCCTTTCTTCAGTAGGAGAATAACACCAGGCTCTGGGTGGTTCTTTGTGGAATCAAGATCTAGGGAGAAGAGGGGGCTGTGACACTTGGAGTCCCTCAGACTCCTGTTGGAACCTGAGCCTTGGGGTGGGATAGGCAGCTGAGTGGGGTTGGCAATGGGTGCGGGGCAGGAAACGTGCTCATTCTTGTGAGGGTGTGTATGTGGAGAATGCCTGGGCAGAGGAGAATTCTGGAACATCTAAATATAGTGGGAAAGTCAGAACTGGAGAGCCTAAGAGAGACAGGAACTCAGCTCAATAAATCATACACTTGCTTAGCTGTTTCTCTTTTAGTTCCCAGTGCTGAAGTGGGTGCAGGGAAAATCTGGGCTGAATGGAAATGCTCCAGGTTTCATGTTCTCTGCTCATGGCTTCATTTAGCAACTGTTTTTCCCTCTCAACGTGCTGCATGCATTGGGGTGGTGGGCCTACTTGGATCCTCCTTACCAACAGAAAGCCCTACCTCCAGGAACCTACTCAGTGCATGTTCTTCTCCCTCATCACCCAGGACGCTGACAGTATGACTCACCTCTACTGGCCCATGATCTTTTGGATGCTCTCTCCCCCTGCTTAACAATCTTCAGTGGCTCCCTATTGGTTCCTGAAGTTCCACTTCTTAGTTTGCCATTCAAAGCTCCTTATAATCTCGCCCCTGCCTCCCTTCACAGCTGAAGGCACTGCTACCTTGAAAGCCTCTTAGATTCCAGAATAAATACTTGACACACACCCCTTAACTGTACTCTTTCATACCCAGGTGCTTTTTGTACATGCTGTTTCTGCTCCAGGAGTATCTTTCCCTTTGGCTTTGCCTGCTGGAGATTCTCTGAGTCCTTCAAGAAACAGCTCCAATACTGTTCTTCCTTCACTACAACCTGCACTGCTCTGGAAAGTCATTCCCAAGCTTCTACAACAGCGTGGGCAGGCTCTGGTTAGAGCACTTTGGACACTGAGTGGCAGTCACTTAGACCTTGGTCACGTGAATCTTTCAGAGCCTCAGGATCGTTGTCTGTAAAACGGGGCTAACAGGACTTTCTGCATGCGGTGGGAGGAGGATTATTCATGAAGTGAGGCACACAAAGTCCCCAGAAGCATTCAGTTAATTGTTGATGGGAATGATATTATCAGACATTATTGGACATTTTGAGGATGGGCACCATTCTTATTCATTTTTCTATCCCCAGCTCCTGAGACAGACACCAGTTGGGGAGTTTTACTGTGTTTGTTGAAGAGAAGGTTGGCTGCTTTGTGATCTGTTATCTGCCTCTCTCTCTGTGGACATGTGTCCAGCTAGGACTACATCTTTCCTAAGGATACTGGTCCTCGTTCCCCCACTGTGCATGGCTTACCAGACATACTCAATAAACAGCAAGCCGGCAAATAGAGGCAGGAAGGGGAAAGAGACGACCGTTCGAGCCTGCCAGTCCTGTGGGGTAGGCACTGGAATTGTGCCCATTTTGCAGATGAGGAAACAGGCTCAAAGAAGTAGACTTGCCCAAGCTTGTGACTGGAGGGACTGGGAGTTGAGCACAGGCCCTTTGAATCCAGAACTTGGGCACACAGACGCCAGGTGCAGAGCAGGTGGCAGGCATTGTTAAACCAGGTGTGCATGTGCTCTGTAGGTAGTGAGCACTTTCTCCTGAGTTAGCCCATTCACCCAGTGGTAGCCCCAGGAGGGTTCTCTCCAGTTTTGAGCTGAAGAAATGGAAGTTTGCACAAGGCTGGCCCACTGCATCCCAGCTGCCTCTAACCTCTCCCCTTGCTGGCCAGGCATGACCTCCCAGGCCCTGGTAAGCTTGTCTTTAGGAATCTAACCCCTACCACAGGGCCACTTACCCCTGGAGAGTGCTCACCTGCTCCCACCTCTCCAGGCTGAGCCCAAAGAACCAAGCTTCATGCACAGAGAGGTTTAGGAACCCTGAGGGTCCATCAGAGCTGCAAGCCAGCAGCCTTCCAGACTGTGGCTCCCACTGTGTGGTGGACCTCAGCCACCTGACTCCAGGCAACTCCATCCTCACTAGATCCAAAGGCTCAGCTCCCTGAACAGGGGTCTGATCCTGAGCTGATTCTTCTTCAGGGGTCACAACACCTGGGCCCTGGAATCCCCCCAGGGGAGCCCTGTCCAGCAGTGAGGACCAAGCTGAGCCCTGGGTAGGCAGGCACCTCCATTTGGCCCCCAGACTCTGTTATCAGAGTGGCTGCCCCTGGATGTGTCCTTAACATGGGATAGGGTGGGGTTCCTCTGGGTGCTGGTGGCTGGGTGGGAGCTTTACCTGTGGCCTCCCCTTGGAGGTTTGGGCGATGGGCCAAGTTTACTGCCATCAAAACATTCAAATATATGTCTTGTGTATGTGTGAGACAGGGCGTGGGAGGTATTGGGGTAATAAGAGAAGGCTGGACTGTTGTAAAATGCCTGAGTATCTTGGCAGAGTTCAGCATGTACAGGAAGAACATGAAGCCAGTTAGATGCTCCGACCCAGCAGGGTGCTGCACCTGGACTCCCCGGGATGGGTGGGTGGGTTGAGGACCGGCTTGGGGGGACCTGCTCCCACAGCCCTCAGCCTCCACAGCCCCCTGCAGAGTAACCTGGGGCTAGGTGCAAAGGTCCCTGTTAGGGTTGGAACCCCGGGCACATCTCAAGGTCACCTCGTCCCATTCTAGGGGCAGGAGCTGAGGTCCAGAGGCTCTCTCTTCTGCTCCGGTGTTCTTATTACACGTATGTTACAGCTCCGTGGTTGTCCCACAGTCCCGGCATGTTCTGTTCTGGTTTTCCCGTCTCTGTTCTCTTTGCTTTTCAGTTGTGGAGGTTTCTAGTGGGACATGTCCTCAGACTCAGAGATTCTCCCCCCGCCACCCCACCGCCGCTGCATCATTTTTAACGGCTCTGCAAGTGACGGGGGAGGCAGGGGAAGGACTTGCTCAGGTTTATTATTATTTGCAACAACTGGTGGCCAGGTTACTTCCTCTGAACATCACAAATTCCTCCGTCCTTCAGGTTGTGTTAGCCTGCCAGGCTGCCATAGCAAGAGACCACGAACTACAGGGCTTCCACAATGGAAACGTGTTGCCCACAGTTCCGGAAGTTAGAAGTCCGAGATGAAGGTGTTCTCAGGTCAGTTCCTCCTTCCTTCTTCCTGTGAGGGAGAATCTGTTGCAGGCCTCTCTCCTGGCCTGGGCTGGTTTGCTGGCCGTCTTCAGCTTTCCTTGGCTTAGAGACTCATCATCCTGGTCTTCGCTTCCATGTCACATGGCATTTTCCTGTGAGCATTTGTCTTCGGACTTCCCATCTGTGTAAGGGTATCAGCTCTATTGATTAGGGGCCCATCCTACTCCAGTATGACTAAGGATATCTATAATAACTCTGTTTCCAAGTAGGGTCCCATTCTAAGGTACCTGGGGCTAGGACTTCAACATATGAATTTGGCGGGGGGACAGCATTCAATCCATAGCAAAGGTTCATCAGATATCTCACCTCCTCCAGGAAGCCTTCTGCACACACACAGGCTCATGAAAGGCCCCTTCTCTGCCAGAGGAACTCAGTGGCCTTGGGTATGTCTGGCCGCCTGGGGTGTTTATATTCTGTCTAAGGTTGGACTTGACTCCAGCTCGATAACATTTTCAGTTTTTGAAAACAAGCACAGCACAGCAGAAACCTTATCTGATGTTATTAGGACTGGTGATTAGGTGGTCAGTCGAAAAGCCGAAAGGAATACCAGTGGAAGGCTTGCGAGCAACACAGGCCCAGCGTGCAGTGGGCCGCAGCTTCACGCAGGGATAGAGAGCAGAGGTTAGCCGCTGCATCGGTTAAATGGAACTTGGCTAGGAGAGATTCTCCCACGTACAAAACAGACAGCAGCCCTTAAACTCAAGATGAATGAAAACTGGATGCAAAGTTGTCTGACCTCCCCTTGAGAGTGCATTTTTTTTTTTAAAAAGGAACCATCAACACTCTGGGCCATTTAAGACTTCTGTTTCAGATGTCAAGGGAAGGAGCCATGCAGAACCATTTAGGAGCATTAGAAGTGGAAAGGAATTCTGGGCCATAGTGAGCGGCCCCCATGGAAGCTGGATTCAGAGAAATAAAGTGCTCTTCTGAGAGTTAAACTATAAAACAAATAAAATAGGTCAGAGCAGAGAATTGCAAAGACCTTGTTTCACTTGATTCACAGTATGAACATACCTAAGAGAGAATGTGGTCATCAAAATTGAGTGTGTGTTTGTGTGTGTGTGTGTAAGAGAGAGTGTATTGTTGTGCATGATTCTGTGTGTATGTATGTGAGTGGGGTGAGTGTGAGCATGTGTGTGTGTATGAGCTTGTGTGATGGTGCATGATCGTGTGTGTGTGTGTGTGTATCAGAGTGAAAGAGTACTGCTCCAGGTCAACTTCCATGGAGAATCTACGACCTCTCTGGTCATCTCTGGAAGAAAATCTAGCATCTAGGAATTGCCTCCTCTCGCCCCCTCCAAAATGTGCATGCCAGGGTCTGAGCAATAGGATGAGGCTGTCCAAGGCTTGCACTCCCTGCCTTCTTTTTTATTTATTTTTTATTATGTTCAGTTAGCCACTGTATCGTTAGTTTCTGATGTAGTGTTCAATGATTCATTAGTTGCGGATAACACCCAGTGCTTACCACAACACGTGCCCTCCTTAATACCCATCACCCTGTTACCCCTTCCCCCCACCCCCTCCCCTCTGAAACCCTCAGTTTGTTTCCCAGGATCCATAGTCTCTCATGGTTCATCTCCCTCTCTGATTTCTTCCCCTTCAGTTTTCCCTCCCTTCCCCTAGGGTCCTCCGTGCTACTGCTTATGTTCCACATATGAGTGAAACCATATGATAATTATCTTTCTCTGCTTGACTTCACTTAGCATAATCCCCTCCAATTCCATCCATGTCGATTAAATGGTGGGTATTCATCCTTTCTGATGGCTGGATAATATTCCATGAACGTATCAAACTCAACACTCAAAAAACAAATAACCCAGTCATAAAATGGGCAGAAGACATGAACAGACACTTCTCCAAAGAAGACATACAAATGGCTAACAGACACATGAAAAAATGCTCAACATCACTAGCCATCAGAGAAATACAAATCAAAACCACAATGAGATACCACCTTACACCAGTTAGGATGGCAAGAATTGACAAAGCAGGAAACAACAAATGTTGGCAAGGATGTGGAGAAAGGAGAACCCTCTTACACTGGTGGTGGGAATGCAAGCTGGTACAGCCACTCTGGAAAACAGTACAGAGGTTCCTTAAGAAGTTAAAAATAGAGCTGCGACCCAGCAATTGCACTACTAGGTATTTACCCCAAAGACACAGATGTAGTGAAAAGAAGGGGCACGTGCACCCCAATGTTCATAGCAGCAATGTCCGCAATAGCCAAACTGTGGAAGGAGCCGAGATGCCCTTCAACAGATGAATGGATAAAGAAGATGTGGTACTCCCTGCCTTCTTATCTCCCCTCTTCTTTTCTGAAACTCCGACACTCCTCAGCAGCCCTGCCTTTCTTTATGATTATAATGAGAACCCTCTGCTATTTGCCGACTGAATCAGTATGTGTTTCCCTGAAGAGCGTGTTTTTATTTCAAGGGAGTTGTTAATGCCTGGCTCTCTGGCTGTGCTCTGTGCTCCTGGTGGGTATGGCTCCAGGCCCTGGCATGCACCCTCTGGCACTCAGGTGCCAAGAGGATCCTCCAGACTTCCAGACAATCCCTGTCCCCTTCCTCCGCTCTGTCTTCATCTGCTCAGATATGCAGACCTGGTGCCCAGGAATGCCCTCCCTTCATTCTCCCCATCTCTTACCTGCTCTGGAGAGAATACATACACAAGTCAATGACAAACAGAAAAACCCAATGACGGCCCAAGAAATCCTAAATTTTCCAAATTGCTGGCTACACTTCCTCTAACTTTATATCCCTGCATGCCTAAGCAAGCCTGCCCCTCCGGGCTCAGCCCCAGCAGCTGCAAGCAAGCGTCTGTTCATTCCAGATGCTTTGAGAATTGCTGGGGCTCCAGGGACCAACCTCTTCCGATCTCTTCCCAGAGTGGGGTGCAGCTAAGAAGCAGGGTCCCTGGGGGTGGGGAACAGAGAAGGAGACCAGAACTCTCTCAAATCCAACTTTTTCAAAGGCTTCTTTGGCTTCCTACAGGGAAAACCAACCAGCCAGCCAACCAATCAACCAAACAACCAATAAATAGACCCAGTGAACTTGCCACCAGAATCCCAGGGCAGATAAAGAACTCCCAGTCAGTAGGTTTGTGGCAAAGAGGTTGTATCCCCATCCCAAGCAGCTCTGTGCTGTATGTGGGAACTCATCAGAGACGCAAAGAGGCCAGTGCTTTGCCTCCAATCCTTTTATTCTTTAGAGCAGAATCTTCCAGTTTGGGCGGGAGAAGCAAAGCCATTTAATAATTCATTTCTTAATGGGGTGCCTGGGTGGCTCAGTTGTTAAGCGTCTGCCTTCGGCTCAGGTCCTGATCCCAGGGTCCTGGGATCGAGCCCCACATCGGGCTCCCTGCTCAGTGGGAAGCCTGCTTCTCCCTCTCCCACTCCCCTGCTTGTGTTCTCCTCTCGCTATGTATCTCTCTGTCAAATAAATAAAAAAAATCTTTTAAAAAAAAAATTCATTTCTTAATGAAGAGTTAATCATTTTGTAAAGCCTTTTGCCTCTTTTACCAGCTGACCCTATAATTAGACCAAACATGATCATTTCCTGCTGGCTCTCCAAAGCAAGATCTATTAGTCAGGGTCTATCAGGAAACAGATGGCATGCTCGAAATAGGATAATTTAACAAGTCCTTAAAAAAAAAAAAAAAGAACTATTTACAAAAGGTATAGGGACACCAAATGGGATAGTACAGCATATGGGGCTAATATCTGATTGTGGGGCTCTTACCACCCCTGGGCCTGAATGGGTAAGGGGAGAGAGTATTATGAAAATCTGGAAAGATACAGTCAAGAGGAGAGGATCATTTTGAGAGGAGCTGGGCCCGTCAGCCAGGGGTGGAGCCAGCCTGAGTGACCCCACGAGAAGGAAGCCAGAGGAATAAATATTCCAGCCTCAGTCTCCTCCTTCCCTCGGCTCTTCTCCTGCGCCCCCACCCTATCCTCCCCCGCACTCACGCAACCTGGTCAGAAGCCAGAGGGAAAAGAGCCTCTTAATGTAGGCAGGTCACTCTCGAGGGGCAGACAGCAGAGCACAGAGGGTAATGAGCGCATCTAGGGGTGGGGAGCAGGAGGAGATGCGTGGCATTCATCCTGGAGCCCACCTGATTCCTTCCTTCTAAGGCTGCAGGGACATAAACATCTTGTCATTTTGCTCTTGACCCATCTACTCTTGTGTCGTTATCATTATACATTGTCTAGATATCTTATCTCCCAAACCAGCTTGTAAACTTTGGAGATAGGGATTGTGTCTTACCTCCCATCCCCATCTCCCCGCCCCCCCCCCCCCCCCGGCCCTGGGTTCCTCTCTTGCACACAAAGGGACTCAGTAAGTGCGTGCATGTGCATGTGTGTGTGCATGCGGGCACATCAGTGAGGACCGGCTAGGTTATATTGCAGTAACAACCACCAGATCTTGGCGGCTTCGCACAGTAAATGCTTTCTCTTGTTCACACTACCTGTCCCATGCAGGTCAGCAAGGGATGCTCTGGATACTTTGGGACCCAGGCTCACTTCCTCTTGACATACACACGCACAATCACAACAGAAGAGGGAAGAAGATGGAGTGAATTATGTACTGGCTGAAGTTTCTGCCCAAAGTGTCACTCTGCACAAATTTCATTGGCCAGAGCAAGTCTCATGGCCATGCCTAACATTTACGGGCTGGGAAAGCAAAATCCTTACATCTTCAGAAAGCGGAAAGCTAGAAAGAGTTGGTGAACAGTCCCCATGGTGGGCAAGGATGGTCTCTCCACCAGGGAGCCATGGAGGAGCAATTCATGTTTTTTGTTTAATTTAACAGAATAGTAGGTGTCAATAAAAATTACATGGATAAACAAATCAGGTGCTTAGGAATTGCAGAATTCAAATGATTTTGAAATGGGCAGACTGGCTTATATTACAGTATTCTATTTCTGGCTGGTTTTAACAGAGCCTGTTCTGTTTGATATGAACTGTTCCTGAGATATGGATTCTTCTTTTTTTCCCATCAGGTTATGTCATTATTTTCCAGATTCTCATGTCCTTGGCTATTCTTTAAGACTCCAGCAAATTGGTATGGCTATGCTTATTGATCTTGATGGTTTCTTTGGCTCCGCTCTAAGAAGGCAGCCGTGGCCGCACTCCACTCCCGCTGTGGGTGGTGTGTCCCTGGAGTACTCTGTGCTATCCCCAGGTCTCAGGGTCCATACTTGCCCGATCCTGGGCCCCCAGGAAATCCCTGAACCTTCCAGCAAGTCACTTTACCTCAAAACTAGGAAAGGATGAGTATAAATTTCCAGATCTGGGCAATCTCTCTATTGAATGAACATATTTTATAATTTTAAACCAAGTTCTCAGCATTATTTTCAAAAGTAGAAAAGCATATTCAATCATCTTCAGAAAATGTCCACACCTAAGAACTGTGAGGGTGGTGACCCTGGCCAGCTGGGGTTACCATCACTGTCTCATCTATTCATCTTTCCAAAGAGATTGCCTTGAAAACACATGAAGAGGCTGTGACCAAAGGTGTAAAAGATGGTTACATTAAAAAAAAAACCTAAAAATTAAGAACCAAAACCCAATGCTGTAGAGGCTGTAGCCTCTCTTCTCTGCTCCCTCCTACTTTTTTTTTTTTTTGTAATCTTTTGCATGCTATGAGCCCTGAAAGCAAACACAAATACTGCTTCCTTAAAGTAAATTGTTAAAGGAGTTTTTATGGCTGGACCTAGGCAGATGGATGTTTTATTTCCAATGGCAAACCAGATCTCCTGGAATGAACATTAATTCATGAGCTCTCTAGGGTCCTCTGAGCAGTGAGAAGGATGAAATTGACCCTCATCACATGACATGGACAGGATAGAGGGATTGTAGCAGGAATCTCAGAAGCCAACAAGAGTGATGGTTGGCACGGTCCTTACCTGTGTGCCCGAGGGAGTCTGGCTCAGGTCAGCTCTGGGACATTCCTGAGGATCTTTTTAGCCCGCCTCTCGTCTTCAGCTTTTTCAGCAATTCAAATTCTGCTATAGCCTGCCAGGGAGGGAGTGAAAATGATGAGAAATAGTACCTCCCACTTTGATAATTCTTTTACCTGATTATAAAAGTACTACATGCTCCCTGCAGAGAATTTGAAAAATATGAAAGATAGAAGAAAATAAAGAAAACCCTATTTCCCCAGCCAGGGAGAATCACCATCAATGTTCTGATACCATTCTCTCTCTTTAGCTTTTTGTTTTCTCTTTATTGCTTTTTTTAATTGAAGAGTAACTGACACACAACATTGTATTAGTTTCAGGTGTCCAACGCATAGTGTTTTGCTATTTATATACATTACAGAATAGTCACCACAATAAGTCTAGTTACCATCTGTCACTGTACAAAATTGTTACAATATTATCGACACTATTCCCTATACTGTACATTATATCCCGTGTCTTATTTATAACTGGAAGACACTACCTCTTAATCCCCTTCACCTATTTCATCCATCCTTCCAACCCTTTCCCCTGTGGTGACCATCAGTTTGTTCTCTGCATCTAAGAGACTGTTTCTATTTATTTTTTATTTTTTAGATTCCACATATATGTGAAATCATGTAATATTTATCTTTCTCTGCCTGATTTATTTCACTTAGCATAATACTCACTAGGTCCCTCCACGTTGTCACAAATGGCAAGGTTTCATTCTTTTTTATGGCTGAATAATATTCCATCGTGTGTGTGTACACACACACACACATACACACACACACACACATATACAAAATATCTTTATCCATTCATTGATCAATGGACATTTAGGTTGCTTCCATAGCTTGTAATAATGCTGTGATGGACACAGGGGTGCATAAGTCTTTTCAAATTAGTGTTTTCTTTATTGATTTTTAAGTTAAATATTTCCATTGTTCGTTCATCCTTATTTTTTGAGCATATGCTGTCGTCCTGTTCTCAGCATTAGTGATATAACAGTAGAATAAATAGACAAAGTTCTGTTCTCGTGAAGACAAAATAATATCAGAGACTGTTGTTAAAATTCAGTGAGTCGAAAGCCAACAAGAAAATCTTCAAATACTTGGAAATTAAGCAGTATGCTTCTAAATAACTCATGGGTCAAAGAGAAATGTCCAAGGAAATTTAAAAATCATAGAACTGGGGCGCCTGGGTGGCTCAGTTGGTTGAGCGACTGCCTTCGGCTCAGGTCATGATCCTGAAGTCCCGGGATCGAGTCCCACATCGGGCTCCCTGCTCGGCGGGGGGTCTGCTTCTCCTTCTGACCCTCTTCCCTCTCGTGCTCTCTGTCTCTCATTCTCTCTCTCTCAAAAAATAAATAAAATCTTTAAAAAAAAAAATAAAAATAAATAAATAAAAAAATCATAGAACTTAAGTGAAAATTAAAACATAACATCAAAATATGTGGGGTGCAGCTAAAGCATAACAGAGGGAAATTTATAACCCTAAATTTGTACAGTAGAAAAGAGAAAATGTCTCAAGTTAACAATCTAAGTTCTTACTTCAAGAAACTAGAGAAAGAAGACCAAACCTAAGCCCAAACTAAGTGGAAGGAAGGAAATAAAAAAGGTAAGAGCAGAAATCATTGAAATTGTAAACAGAAAAGCAATAGAGAAAGATCAAACGAAAAGCTGGTTCTTCAAAAACATCAATAAAATTTATAAACTTCCAGCAAGACTGATAAAGATAAAAAGACGACACAGATAATCATAAATGCAACCACTTAAAAGAAATGCAGCAATTCTTCAAATACCACAAACTATGAAAACTCAACCAAGATAGAAATAGACAGTCTGAGTAGCCATATAACCATTAAAGAAATTGAGTTTGTGATTTAAAAAGCTTCTGAAAAAGAAATCTTCAGTCTCAGATGATTTCACTGGAGAACTCTTCCAACATTTAAAGAAGTAACATCAATTTTATGTCATCATTTCTAGAAAGTAGAAACTCATTTTGTGAAGCTAGTCCTCTCCTGGGGTACCCCAGACCAGCCAAAGGCAAGAAGGCAAGGAGACTTTTGGTTTCCAATCTGGTAACTAAGGCGTTTAGAAGGGGCCAAATCATCCCGACAAATAAAAAGCTGAACAAACTGAAAAATGCACAACTCTTCCCAGATCCCCCTGAGAAGTGAGGTCACAGGGCAAACTACTGCCCCCCACTTTGGAGAAACAGACAGGAGCATACAGAGAACCAGAATTTGCCAGAGCAGAAACCCTCTGATAGAAACCTCTGGGGAAATCAGTGAGGGGGAGCAGGGAGGAAGCCCAGAGCTGTCATTGACAAAGAGTTGGAGGCTCAGCAAGTCTGTGACTAAAAACCCCAGTGGGCCTGGTCATGGGGGCCCCCACGTTTCTGTGAGTTTTATCTCCAGGAACTCCACCAGGTTCTCACAGTGAACATTGGAGAAAAATTCCCCTTGTGCTTCTAGCAGGGGGATGGAAAAAAGGAACATTCTAAAGATAATTCTCCTCTTAACACTGCTCGCCTTCAAGAGAAGCTATCTCCTTGAGACTAACCTATTAGGGTTTTATCAGAACCTAATCGACCTGCATGAGGAGAAACACTCAGCTTTAGTCTTTCATGTGAAGGAAAGGAAATACCAACTCCAGCCCCATCCAGCCATTTTTTCCCATCTAAGTTGAGGGCTGGGTGGGGACAGATGTACCCCTGAAGTTCACAGTCCAGGGGCATAGATTCACCAAAAGACAGACCTAGAGGCACTGAGTGGCACAGTCGGTGAAACTTCCAACTCTTGGTTTTGGCTCAGGTCATGATCTCAGGGTGGTGAGATCGAGCCCCAGTCGGACTCCATGCTCAGCACAGAGTCTGCTGAAGACGCACTCTCTCTCTCTCTTTCCTTCTGCTCCGCACCGCCCCCCCAGCACTCACTCTCCTTTCTCTCTCTCTCTCAAATAAATAAATAAATATTAAAAAATAAAAAAAGACTGAGACCTAATCGTAGGACTAAGGAATGGTTCCCCATACCCCCACTGCCACCCCAGCTTATCGGTATATCCCTAAAGGCCTATTTATAGCAGTTCCTCTTATTTGGTCCATTATCTTTGGATTTTTTAAAAAATTATAATGCATATTAAAAGGCAAAAACACAGTTTGAAGAGACTGAACAAGCATCAGAACCAGAGTCAGATATAGAAGGAATGTTTGAATTATCAGACCAGGAATTTAAAAACAAAACTATGAGTAATACGCTAAGGGCTTTGATAGAAGAAGTTCTTCCAACAACAGCAGAATACATTCTTCTCAAGCTCACATAGAACATTCACCAAGATAGACCATATTCATAAAATACACTTTAATAAATTTAAAAGAAGTCATACAATGTCTGCTTTCAGACCACAATGGAATTAAACTAAAAATCACTAACAGACATAGCGCTGGAAAATCCCCAAACACTGGGAGATTAAACAACACACTTGTAAATAACACGTGGGTCAAGTGAGAAATCTCAAGAGAAATTTTAAAATATTTTGAACTAAATGAAAATGAAAATGCAACTTACCCAAATCTGTGGGCTGCAGTGAAAGCACAGTGCTTAGAAGAGAATTTATAGTATTAAATACATATATTAGAAAAGAAGAAATATCTAAAATCCGTAATTTAAGCCTCCACATTAGGAAGCTAGAGAGAGAAGAGCAAATTAACATAGGAGAAAACCTAGGTGATCTTGGGTATGGAAATGACATTTTAGATACAACACTAAAGACACCATTCATGAAAGAAGTAATTGGTAACCTAGACTTCATTAAAATTACAAACTTCTGCTCTGCAATGCCAAGAGATGTCAAGAGAATGTCAAGAGAATGAGAAGACAAACTACAGACTGGGGGAAAATATTTGCATAAGACACATTTGATAAGTGACGACTACCCAAAGTATACAAAGAACTCTAAAACTCAACAATAAGAAAACAAACAACCTGATTTTTAAAACTGGTGAAAGATCTGAATGGACCCTCCCAAAGAAGATACATAGATGGCAAAAAAAAAAAAAAAAAAAGCTTCTGAAACTATCCTACACATTATATATCACCACATAAAAACAAATTAAAACAAGATACCACTACATAACTATTGGGATGACCCAAATTCAAAGAACTGACAACGCCAAATGCTGACAAGGATGTGGAGCAACAGGAACTCTCATTCACCGCGGGTGGGAATGGAGAATGGCACAGGCTGTTTGGAAGACAGAGTTGGTTTCTCCCAAAACTAAACATACCCTTCCCATATGACCCAGCAATTGCGCTTCTTGGTATTCAGTTCCCAGATGAACTGAAAACTTACATCCACACAAAAACTTGCACACAGATGTTTATAGCAGCTTTATTCATAACTGCATTTAGTAGATGAAACAATAAATCTAAAAATATTCAATGGAAGTAATTATTTTGCCATATTTGCATCAGGTTTTTTCTTACAGAGAAATAAAATATTACAGATGTAGCTAAACATGTAGTTCCAAATCCCATTCTCCCGTCTCTCTCATTCTCTCTCTCACCAGGGACCTTTATCCTGAAGTTGTTAATGTTTATATTTCTGGTAAATGTTTTAATAAAATTACTATTCAGTTATATGTTAAAAATATTTATACAGCATGATTTGTAATTTTAAGTAATTATAAATGGTGTTATTCAGTGTCTCCAGTATCTATCCCTCGGTATCCTCCACACACACACACACACACACACACACACACACTTAACACCTGGGAGTGCACTAAATATGTGCTCTTAGAAACTTGAACACCTTCTTTTGAAATTTTGACATCTTATGCTAGTTAACATTACATCCTGCTAGAATATATACCTCATGAGACTTCATTATTGTGCCCCCAGCACCTAGACCAGCACCCGGCACATAGTACGTACTCACTAAACTTCAGGGACCTGAATGACAGATCCCTTTGGTCTCCTCAGCTACTCCATGAGATGGGTTTTGACCATTGGAGCAGCATCTGGGAGACATTAAAGAATTCACCTCCAATCCCCGAGTTGGGAAGTGACAAATGTACAATTTAAAGCCACTCAATCGGCCCCCAAAGTTCAAACACTTCTGACCTCTGTATACTGGGCAATTGAGTTCAGTCATGACTTTGGGGTTCTGGGAAATGGTCATCTCCTTTGGCCAGGGCTGTGGTGGGTCTTACCTAACTCTGCACCCTCCACAGCAAGCTAGGGAAAGGGTGGGCTCCACTCCCAAGAAGAGGGGCGAGCAGCAAATGTTGCAGAAGGAAAGACAGTCAGGTATGTTTGCAGGCCTGAGGGAAGAGGAAGTCAGCCTGCTGTATGTTAATATGCCAAGAGGACATCAGCCTTCCAGGTCATAGGGTCTGAGGCACAGCTGGTGGGGAAGGAAAGTGAGGGACCCTGATGAAAGCCTCATTTATCTCAGCAAACAGGTACCTAGGAAGCATGCCTGGGGCGCGTGGGTGGCTCAGTAGGCTAAGCATCCAACTCTTGATTTTAGCTTGGGTCATGATCTCGGGGTTGTGGGATTGAGCCCCACAATAGGCTCCCTGCTCAGCTTGGAGTCTGCTGGAGATTCTCTCTCTCCCTCTCCCTCTGCCCCCCCCCGCTCACACTCGCTCTACATACATACATACATACATAAATAAATAAATAACAAAATCTTTAAAAAAATTTTAAAAAAAGAAAGCATGCTTTTGGTACAAACTGGTTTTTTTTGGAGGGGACGCCAAAGTAAATTAAATGAAATTTAATTACTCAGTGAGTAGCTGCTCCATATTACACACACATACACCTACATACACACACTCACACACAACAAATACACCCTCACACCCTCACTCCCATGCACACACAGGCTACACACACACTCACATCACCTCCACACACAGGGTTGGACTTTATTTTCCCCACCTCATGTACTGAATGAATGAAGAAAATCAGCAGAGTGGCTTGTGTTTTTGAGAGCCTTTTCTGTACATCCTGGCACTGTGATGTTGCCGACGTGGCTTCTGCACACACCCCCCAACCCGCCAGCACGTGGAAGCCCTCATCCCCACTGTGATGACATGTGCAGCCTTTGGGAGGTCATTAGGGTTAAACTGGGTCACGAGGATGGGGCTCTCCTGGGGGGGTCAGTGGCCTTGTATGAAGAAGACAACAAGGAACTGAGGAAAGGCCACACCAGCACAGTAAGCAAGTCGCCCTTCACAGCCCAAAAGGAGACCTTCACCAGAAACTGAACTGGCTGTCACCTCGATCTTGGACTCTCCAGCCTCTAGAACTGTAAGAAGTAAATGTCTGGGTTGCATAAGCCACCATGATATATTCTGATGGCAGCCTAAGCCGATCAAGACAGCCAATGGCCCACAAGACCCTGCACTATCTTGGCCCTTCTCCCTCGTTCTGATCACCTCTCTGACTCCTCTTCCCTGGCTCACTCTATTCAGCTATGCTGGCCTCCTGGCTACTCCCTGAATGCACAGAGCACAGTCCTACCCCAGGGCGTTTGTACTCCCAGCCATTCTGTCAGGTAAGCTTGTCTTCCATGGCAAAGGCTTTCCCTTCCTTCAATCCTTTATTCAAAAGTCACCTTCTCAATGAGGCTGACCCGGAAAACTATTTAAAATGGGAACTCACCTTCCCCACCCAGCACTTCCCATCCCCCTTACATCTTCTACTTTGTAATTTTTTTCCATGCACTAATCACTTTCTACCTTACTGAATTCTTTATTGTTTATCATCCACTGCAAGAACATAAGCTCCAGAAGACAGAGATACTTGTTAGTTTTGTTCACCAATGGATCCAAGCGTCTAGAACTATGCCTGGCACAGTTTCCCCTCAATAAATATTTTTCAATTGAATGGATGAACCTCTTCACCCCTGGTGAAATGGCCTGCGAGCCGGGGAGCATGTCATACCAGCATTGCCCAGCAGATGGCAGCCGATGAACGCTAGAGACAGCTGAAAGCCAACACTGAACTCAAGGTTCCGCCGGATTAAATCCAAGATAATGACCCAGGAGACAAAATCGGGTTCAGCTCACTCTTAATGCAGACTTGTATTTGTGAGAAAGAAGTTGTATGTAGAAGGTGAGCGGCTGAGCTGATAAAGCTTTTATCTAATAAAGGAGGCTGTTTACCCACACAGTTCAGGGGGGAAAAAAATGAAAACAGCTGTCTGAGAAGAACCAAGGTCAGAGTCCTCCCACGGCGGGGCGGTGGGAAGGGGGTGAAGAAGGTTCGTGGCCCCGGATCTACATCACTCCTCCAAAGAATGGAAAAGTGACATTTGACCACTGCAACTGAGAGAAAGAAGTAACACTACAAATTAATACATCACCGGAGGTGGGGGGGAGGTGTGGTGGAGGTTTCCTGTCTTCCTCGGAACATTCCAGAAGATGCTCTATTACAAGAATCTTGAGTCTCCCTCCGCAATACGGTCCTCTGGGCGCCCGCCAAGCTGCGCTCTTTCTGGGTGCTTCTGTTACTCGTGTAATCAGGGAAGTGAATTGCAGCTGTAACCAACCCTTCAGAAGCCAAGTCCAGGGGAAACTGCCTTCGATCAAAGTCAGCATTTGTGTGAGTCAGGTCAGGGGGAGGCCCCCAGGCAGACATTGCTGACCCAGAACTCTCCAAGCCAGCGGGTCAGCCTGGATACTACCACGGTGACCACGACGACGAGAGGGGCATTTACCCGGCACCTCCTGCGCGCTGCGCGTGCGCGGAGGGCACCGCCCACAGGAGCTCATTGGCCCTCCGAGCAGCTCTCTGACGTCACACTGTTCTCGTCCCCATCTCACAGATGACGCGAGAGAAGGGACCTTTGCCCAGGGACCCGGCAAGTTGCACTCAAGCTCCCTCCCAACCACCGAGAGGGGGGAATCCGCTGAGGTGCACCCCGGATCCTGACGAACTTCAGAGAACGTTTCTTCCAGCCCCTTCTGTTCACAGATGGAGACGCTGAAGCCCAGAGATGGGAAGGGACCAGCCCAAGTTCACTCGGAGAACTTGAGAAGCCCCCCCGCCCCAGGCACCAGGCGCTAAGAATTATCCTGCACCTTACCGTTCCCTGCTGGTGTTGGGAGGCCCCCCCCCCCATAACCAAGCCACAGGCTTTTATTTTGCCGTTAAGATTCCAAATTTCCTTCCGTCCTCACGCACTAGACACTTGTGCAGAAGATCTTGTCAAAATAACAGTACATCTCGTTTTAGGCATCTCATCAGATAGGAGACTCTCCGCCAGGATCACTGGCCTCTCCTGATGTGAATTCTGGCTTCAGTGGCTCATTAGCTGGTGTTCTTGGCCCAGTCCCTCAACCACTGAGCAGGTTTGTTCATCAGTAAAATGGGAATAACAATATTCATGAAAGGGTTATATTATAGGCCGGTGCTAACACAAATCTAATAGGGGCCGCAAAAGCAAGTCACATATGTAATCTGAAATTTTCTTAGTAGCCACTTTTTAAAAAGGTAAAGGAATCAGGTGAACCCAAGTACTTGACATGTGTGCATCGTTTTTAATTTTTATAATTTGTTTCATTTAACCTAATATATTCAAAATATTATTTAAATATCGAATCAATATACAATTGCTAATGAGATACTTGGACGTTTGATTTTCACTCCAAGTCCTCAGAATCTGGGGTGGATTTTGTACTTAGAGCTTATCTCGGTGTGGACTAGCCACATTTCAAGTGCTCAATGGCCACATGTGGCCAGTGGCTACTGTATTGGATGGCACTGTTCTAGGCCTTGATAAGCGTTCTGAGCACATGGCTCTATGTTTTAAGTCTGTGCAGTTACACCTGGTCTGGGGCAGACCCTCTTCATGTAGCTGGAAGAAAATCTGCTTGGAGCCCGATGGGCGTGGAGGGTCTGCCTTCGGGCTCAGCCATGGAGGTGATAAATCCCCAGTTCTTCCCTGCTCTGAGCCGGTCACTGGGTGCCTTTGAAAACTCTCCCTCCCCAGATTCATTTCCTCCAGGGTCACACGCAGAGCTTTGGCATGCTTTGCAAATATTTGTGTCCATCTTGTCCTTGGTGTGGCGGGAGTGTTCATAACAATTCACAATAGCCTGAAGTCCAATCAAGACCAAGAGTGGAGAGGAGGGTGAGGTGACAGGGAAGCTGGAGGAATGGTGCCCTCCCTTCCCTGGGGGACGTGGGGCCCTGGGCTCTGGTCACCATGGCACCTGGATGCTGTCCTTGCTTCCCAGTGTAGACCATTGCCTCGCTGCACCTGGCTTGACTCCGTGGCCTGAACAGAGACGCTGTCTTTACAAGGGAGCTCCACCTGGGGGGCCAGTAGCTATGTTTGATCCTTTTTTGGGGTTAGGGGTGCAAATGTGCAGGGGCTGTGCTCAGAGACACAGCCAGGGTTCACCCACAGGGGGCTGAGATGGGAAAATGGGGCCACTGTCTGCCTGGGTTCTCCCAACAGCAGTGGTCCCTGGGGTTCAGGAGGAGGGCCAGGGGTCTGGGCTGGGCCACAGTGGGAAAAGTGGGTGGGAGAGCTTAGACACTGGGGCCCTGGGTTCCCAGAGAGCCTGGGGGTACTCTCCCACTCTCCCTTTACCACCCACGCCCAGACAGTTCCTCACTTTCTCCTGGAAAGCAGTGGTTGAGGGCCCAGAGCTCTGCCCTCCAACGTCCCACGCTCAGATTCTGACTCTGCCTCCTACAGAGTGACTTCAGCACGTTGGCAAGCTGTCAGCAGCAGTGTCCCCATCCACACGTGGGGTAAGAGCTCTCTTCCGGGGTCTCCTGAGGATTGAATGAGGCAACTCATAAGCACGGCACATACACACACACTGAAGAACTACTACACACATACCCTCAGCAGCCCAAACGCTGCACGCCCCTGCGCAAACAACTGGAGCGTTTCCCTCCAGGCCAGCCGACCATATCCCAACCCCCAAAGCATTTCACACCCACAAACACATGTACCCAACAGCCAATGTGCTTCACAAGCACACACACACACACACACACACACACACCAAGAGTTTTCACCCCCTGTTGACCAAAGCACTTCACACACACACACACACCAACAACCAAAGCACTTTACACGTGTGCGTGTGCACACACACACCCCCCTCAATAATCAAAAGGGTTTCACATGGCCACCCAATATCAAAGCATACACACACACACCAATAACCGAAGAGCTTCACACACATACACACTCCAACAACCAAAGGGTTCACACATCCCACTCACACCTTCCCCAACAACCAGAGCACTTTACACACACACACACACACACACACACACCCTCAAAGAGTTTTACTCTCCCAACCAAGGTGCTTCATACACTGCTCCCCACAACCAAAATGCTTTACTCATATCTCCAATAACCCAAGCTCTCTGTGTAGACACCCCCCCCAAAAGAACACCCCAAAGCACTTTGATTTGTTTGCTGCAGCAGCAGATACTTGAACACCAAGACGTTGGGCTGCGACTTTCTTTTCAGATTAATGAGCAGAGAAAGATCGAGGGGGGGCAGAGAATGGCGGGAGAGAGCAATTACACCCAAATCTTTTCTCTGTTGATTAGGGATTCCTTCTCCAGCCTGCTTTGGCTCCAGCTAAATCTTTTTCTAATGAGATGTGGCTTATCCAGATCAGAGCGCTGAGAAAAAAGTTGCAATTAACTTTAAGAAGAAAAGGAGTGAGTGAGAAAGGAGGGGGGCAGGGAAGGGGCTGGGCTGGCGGGCAGAAAGAGTGGGTGCAGGAAGGAGGCTCTCCTGCAGGGCCAAGGGGCCCAGGCCCAGCCCCATCTGGGCCATCCACCATTTTGGATTCCAGAGCTTAGGAAAAATCCTTTGTGACCCCTATGCCTGCCTGGGTCAGGCCTTTCAGCCACTCCAGACTCAGATCAAGGGTTGGGAGTGGTGGGCATCCTCAGGCCTGAGCCTCCTCCCCTCTGCACCCCAAACACCTGGTGGGGATGGTGGGGAGGGTGGACCCTCTCTCAGCTGCATCTCTTTCACACCTGAGCTCTTCCTTCTGCCCGCTTACCCCTGGGAAGACGTGGGGCCCTCGGCTGCGTGCCAGGAACCTCCACGACCCCAGGTGTCAAGTCAGCACAAACTTCCAGAACCACGGGGTCAGCTCTCCCCCCGGCAGCCAGAAGCATTGGTGCTGGAGTGAGAGTGCCGCAGCTGGGGTCCCTCTAACTCACTCGTCATGCCCGTCTGGGAATCGGCCTCCAGTTATTTTCATGAGCCACTTCGAAGGGCAGAGAGGGTCTGGGATTGAAAGAGACATTTCATACAGAAATGGTGAAAATGCTGAAAGCTCCCAGAAGCAACATAGATTTACCTTTGCTTCTCTGTCCATAGATGCCGGCGTGGCCAAGCAGCAACCGTAGAAGCCGCTTCCTCTCCCTGATGCTCAATTTCTTCCTCTGTTGAGAAAAATAAAGACGAGGGTGTGGGCAGCAGATCTCCAGGGGCTTTGCCGGTCCTGATGCCCCGAGATGGGTGGGAACATGGGCTGACTTGGCAAGTCCTGGTCGGAGGGGTCACACCGGTCCCCTGGCACCCACGGGACATATACTCATCCCTCCAAGTTCTTATCCACGCAGAGGCTGGTTTCTGCCTGGTTTGGTGATCAGTATCCAGCAATGCCTGAGGGCGGCTTTCGCCAAGCTTGAGACCTCTAACCCGGTGCTTGTGGTGGGGTCTCAGGTAATAACTTGACATCTGTGTGCCAGCCGAGCTGAGGACCCCAAACTTGCATCAGAGGGAAATAGGAGAGGTGGGGTGGATGGAAGGGCAGGAGCAGGGCTGGAAGGAAGGGCCAGAGCAGGGCTCCATTCTCCACTCCCTTTAGTCACACACAGCCATCTCTGCTCAAAGGGCCGAGGCGGATCATCCCAAACTGGATGCCTTCATTCCCTTATCCACAGCACATCCTTTCCCCACCCCACGAACCTCCCTGTGCAAATCAGAAAGGATTTTTATTGCACTGCTGGTGACTCAGTGGGAAAAAGTGAATCTGGGGCCTCTGAACCGCACCTCATCCAATGAGTTTGCTCAGTTCCCAAAGGAGAAGGGCCTCTGAGCGTCAGTGGCCACCCAGAAACACGGTTCCCTCAGGAGGATATTTGGGTAACCCCTTACCTAATAAGCTGTGGAGATCACACCAGGCCAGGGGACAGATGAGCTAAGCCCATTTTTCCTGTGTCTAAGTTCCCGAGAGGCCAGCCTCTTCCACAGCCTTAAGACCCAGGAATTCCTTAGAGTCTGGTTCCCTGGGTGCCTGGTCAGCTCTCCTCTATGCCTCTTCCTTCCACCGTGTTCGCTGCTGGACACAGTCCTGGCTTTCTCCTATCTTTCTCTGGCTGTTGCCGATCTAATAAGCCTATGTGCTAGAAATACTAGCTGGAGTGCTAAGTTAGAAATGCTCTTAAACGTATAGTAAGGTCAGATGAAGGGGAAAAAAAACAAAACAGAAAAAAAAACCACAACTCAGGAAACAAAACACAAAACCCCGAAACAGGAATCGGACCCAGGAGGGCAGATGTAGACCGACCAGGAAGTGCTGGCCCGAGGCTTAAATGAAACAGCTGAAACAGCCGTCACCATTGTTCTAGGCTGAAAACAGCCTTTGCAAACTCCAAGCGGCCCAGGCTCAGAAAGCAGATGTTAGTAATTACAGCACATGAAACGAAGGGCACAGGATTAGGCAAGTGACGAAAAAGAAATGGTACTAGTAGATTTATAACTCGCTCAGGCAAATCTGTTCGGGCTGGTGGGGGTGGGCAGGGCGGCCCTGCTGCAGATGCCCCCACCCACTCCCCTTCCTAGTGTGGCATGTGGGCTTCTGGGATGTCTCTGAATCAGGGGATTGTTTAGATGGTTTTAGGGTGGTGGGCCGTGGAGGCCTTTCCCAGCTGCCTTTCCGGGGACCCCAGGCCTTCAGGCCACAGCCTATTGCCTCTGATGCAAAGGAAAGAGATAAAATGCCCAATACCCAACCCAAGTACCAGAAGGGGATCTCTGGGCAGACGAATCCTGGCGTCGGACGGCTCGCTGGTGAACAAGGACGCGTGGACACAAAGCTGGGCATCCGTCCCTGGAGCTCTTGCTGTACCAAGGGGTTCACGTTTAAAATCCAGGAGCTCAAGTTCTTTGCAGCTGAAATTGATTCACACTTTCAAGTCAGCCAGCTCCCCAGCGCCTTGGAGGAGGCAACGGAGCGCTGGGAGAATGTTAGGGCAGTTGAAGAAAGTACGCAGAGCAAGTTTCTTGGGCTAATTACATTAAATAGAAAAGGCAGAGTCTTCACATGTTTTCTGAACATTCCTTGGTGCTTTTCCATTTGAGCCTGCATTGTAAAAAGCAAAACAAAACACACACTCACATCCACCCCAAATCCTCCCATCCCGCCACCCCCCTGGAAAGGACGTCTCCAGGAAAGGTTAGAAAGAAGGTAAAGCATGTGTTTGCCATCTTTACGCCTGATATGGAAACCATATGCTTAAATACACTAGCAAACATACTTAATATAACACTCTCTTTTATTAAATGTGGTTTTATAAACGCTCTCCCCAGCCAGGGCACCTTGGCTGTGCTGGAGGCTGGAACTTGGCAAAATAATCTTCCCGCTGTTACATCTATTGATACACATTTTTGGAAAATGAGTCTCGGACCCTCGGAAAATAGACTGGTTCTGATTATTATTGCAAGTGGGAAGGGGCACATGAGGGCATCTTTTTTCCTCTGATAAATTAAAAGAACTGTAACGGGTGCTTTCTGCAACCTGTAAAGGGCAGAGCCATCTGTGATTCATTTAGCAGCTCCTTACAGAAGATTTATTTGATTAATTCGGTCAGAAGAGAGAGAATATGGATTTTCCCCCACTCTGAAAGGCACATACGCACTCACACATGCACACATGCACCCACCCATGGGTAGACATCCCAGGAATGAAAAATGACTAATCGTGTTACTGGAACTGGCCAACTTGGGGCCCCGGTGCTGAGATAGCAGGCTCCCACCCTGCCGATGGGAGGGCGGATTTCAGAATGGATTTCATATCCTCCTGCCCAATGCCACCAAAGAGTGATCTTAGAGAAGAATCCCATGAATCACGGGTTGCTTTTATCAGGTATCGATTACTGGTACCGGGCTCCGTGCTGAGTGCTTGGCACGCACGACCTCGTTGCCTGGTTGCAAGGACCCCTCTGCTTTGCAGACAGGGAGAGGGAGATACCCCCTTCCTAGCAGTCCTTGTTCAAAATGACGTTCACTTTTTTCAGACGGTATTTGGCTTTCTTCGTCCTCCATGCCTAAACCGTGCAGACAGAGGCTACAAATCTACATTCGTCTCATAGTGCATAATCATGAAAGAGGTCGTCCGCTTTGACTGTGCCCCATGCCCTGTGGGTTCCAGTTCAGTGTTGACAGAGAAAAACTCTTTGGGGGACTTATTTCTAGCCTCAGAAAGGGGGCCTCTTCTGGCCTTGCTTGCCCCTACCTTGCATGGCCTAACCCTACAAGCAGTTGTCTGAAGACCACAGCCCTTGAAATAGGTCCTTGGAGGAGGCACAGAAAATAGCACAGTCAAGAGGAATCATAAAAACCTTACAAGTTCGGAGCCAAAGAAGACTTAGGAGATCAATGTCAGCAGTGGCAAATATATGGCAAGGAAAGGACACCCTCCTTCCCGTGGTCCTGGCAGACATTGCTAATCGATCCCAGTTCTCGCCTTCCCTCAAACTCTCAAAATCCTTCTGAGCACAGTTCTCCAGGCAGCCTCTACCAAAAGATCAGAATTAGGGCAGGAGTTGAAAGCTGTTTGCAGTCCCTTCCAGTCAAATGTTCCATTTTGTGGCAGGAGAGACAGGGGCCCAGAGAGAAATCAGCTACAAAGCCAGTTAGGGAGACAGTGCCCTGACTTCCCTGCCCACTTGTCCTTGAGTCCACACCAGTGGGACTGCTGGAAGCCAAGGCACAATGGGTCATAAACCTGTGTTTTGCTGGGTATGCTCTCACCCCCCACCCCGCCACCCCCAAAGAACGTCAGTGACGCTGCTCTGCAGACAGGATAAAATGTGTCCCCTAGAAGGCTGCAGAAGATTGAAATCTCTCTGGTACTTTAAAATAGTTAACTCCTGGGGCGCCTGGTGGCTCAGTTGGCTAAGCGGCTGCCTTCAGCTCAGGTCATGATCCCAGGGTCCTGGGATTGAGCCGTGCGTTGGGTTTCTTGCTCAGCAGGCAGTCTGCTTCTCCCTCTCGCCCTGCCTGCCGCTCCCCCTGCTTATGCTCGCTCTCTCTCTCTGTGTCAAATAAATAAATAAAATCTTAAAAAAAAATAAAATAAAATAATTAACTCCTAACCTGGGATAGGGTGGGGCATCCTGAACCCACAATATTTTACAGTCTGGAGAAAGAAGTAGAAGGTTTCACTCTGGAAACACTAGGGTCAACGGACACCCCCCACTCCCAGGCTTTCCACTTCTCTCTGCTTGCTGGACCGCAGGAAATGCCTACCTCAAAGGCAACTAGCACTCAATAGGCTGAAGGCATAGACTGCCTGTCCCAGGTGATGGTCACACCTTCCTCAGACTTTTCAGTTAAGTGGAATTTCTCTGTGGGAAGAATAACAATTCTTGAAGGGGAGGAGGCATCTCCAAGTTTGGAGGTTCTCTCCGAAACCCCTTTCCTACTGGTCCTTCCGCAGACCCATCTTAAATGTTTCTCAGCCCAGTGTGGCCCAAGAGGGGATTTGGGCTCACTACCTTGTTCTGCTGAGTCTGATTTGATTTCCATCAAAGAAGCGAGGCTGAGGACCAGGACTAGTTTGGAGAATCAGAGGGAATTGGATACACCACATATTTTAAAGGGAGGCAGTCACAGTGTGTTGAATACTGAGTCTAGCCACTATCCCATTTAGCAAGGTTTCCCGTTGGATCTTTAGGGGACCTGCTTAAAGAATGGGTAACAGTTGTATGTGACTTGCATCTCACCTATTGGGTGGCTCTTGGGTGTTTCTGCAATTTTTGAAAAGGTTTGAAAACACTTTGTTTAAACATGCCTCCTACCATCTTGTTTACACTATGAATTTGTGATTCATAGTGAAGAAAAGTTTGCTAACTGAATCATACTCTAGCCCAGCAGAGCCTCTTGAAAAGATCACAGATATTGAATTAATGAGGTCCTGAATAATGAGGATTTAACAGGGCTCAAATGACAGCCCTTGAAGGGGTTTGTTGACCAAACGTCATTTGTTGAATAAAGGTATTTGTTGGTATTGCAAAGTAGTTTTCTGGAATGTTCCTGACTGAGGGAGTGATTGAACAGGCTGGAGAAGGAGCCAAGTTTGGGTGGGGGTCAGAGTAGAGGTGGGGGTGAGGAGTGGGGAAGTGGGCGGTGAGGAGGAGTGGCACTTGGAGCACCATTTTGGATTCCAGGAAGGGATAAATGAGCGGGCTGAGGTATGTATGAGTTGCCTCTGAAGACCCTAATAAAAAGAGGGATCAGATACCATTGGGAATTACAAACAAACTCAGTGGCCAAGCAGGGAGTCACTACCTGTGTGACTTTGGGCAAATTGGGTAATCTCTCTGCACTTTAGTTTCTTTCTTCATAAAATAAAGGTAATAACAGCACTTACCTCATAGTGGTGTTGTGAGGATTAAGTAAGATGAATCACTTAGAACACGGATTGACAGCTTAGTATCTAGAAAACTTTTATCTCTCACACTGATGAATGGATAGACAAAATGTGGTATATCCATCCCTGCAATGGAATAGTATTCACTCCTAAAAAGAACTGTAACATTGATACATGCGACTGTGTGGATGGACCTAGAAAACATGATGCTGAGTGAAAGAAGTCGGACACAAAGGCCACACATGGCATGATCCCATTGATATGAAATGCCCAGAAGAGGCAAATCTATAGAGATGAGAAGTAGATTCATGACAGCTTTGGGCTGGTCGGGGGGATAGACAAGTAGTGACGTGATAGTTAAAAGGGTTCAGGGTTTCTTTATGAGGTGCTGACAATGTTCTAAAACGGACCGTGGTGATGGTTGCACATAGCTGCGAATATACCGAAAACCATCGAATTGTACGCCTTAGATGAGCGAATTGTATGGTGTGTGACTTATATCTCAATAATGCTGCTGAGCAAAAAAACCTATCTGATGTTGTTTGAGTGAGTGTGGTTGTAACAGAAAATGGTGGTGCCTCTGACAGCAGGGGTGTCCTTGCCCCAGGAGAGACATTCAGGTTAAAAAACCCAAAGCGTGTCTGGGGGCCAGACTTGACCTCAGCTTCCCCACCTGCTAGAAGAGATAGAAGCTCCCCCCTCAAATGGCTGTTGGAAGGAAAAATGAGGTAATTCATGTTTTGCCCTTAGCATGGAGCCTGGCATGTCCCAGGTGCTGAGGAGGCAGCAGTGGGCATTGCCACTATTCCATTAGAGTCTAGAATTCCATACTGGAAGGGGTGGGGGTGGGGGACAATCTGGTTGGAAGGGGAGGAGTGACTAGGGGTCATGTCCCGAAGCTGTAACATTTGCATGTCAAGCCTACTGCATCGACTTTGGTTGTGGGCTACAATATCGAGACATTTGATTTGCACAGTTTTCTAAAGATGCTCATATTCGGGCGCCTGGGTGGCTCAGTTGGTTAAGCGACTGCCTTCGGCTCAGGTCATGATCCTGGAGTCCCGGGATCGAGTCCCGCTTCGGGCTCCCTGCTCTGCGGGAAGCCTGCTTCTCCCTCTGACCCTCCCCCCTCTCATGTGCTCTCTCTCTCCTCTCATCCTCTCTCTCAAATAAATAAATAAAATCTTTAAAAAAAAAAAAGATGCTCATATTCACACTTTTCATAAGGTTGAGGGCATGTCTATATCAAATAATAACACTATTTTTTGTTAAATTTGAAGTGCCTTTGAGGGGAGGCTGATGAAGATTATAGAGGAATTGGAATCTCCCTCATTCCTGCAAGCCACCCATAGGTGCCATCACCTCTGTTAGAATTAGGTATTTAAGACAAAGGCCATGTACAAAGAGCACTGAACAGAGTCCAGTGCTGGACTCTGGGACTGACTCAGCCAATCCCAACTGTTGGATTTAAGGAAAATAATTTGACTTCAGTTTTTTTCCATTATAAGCTGAGAAGATAATGGGTTCAATTTCTGTCTTTCAAGCGAAAAACTTCAGCATCCGTAATAATGGCCAAGGCCTTATTGCTAGCTGGGTAAGCCACTCTGGCTGTTCCAAAAGTGTGGACACAGGTTCAATAGACTGGATCTTGTCCCTTCTAGTCCAAGGGTCTTGAGTTCTAGAATCCCGAGCTGAAGCTCACAGCACAGAGAAGAACCTCGCTATTACCTCCATCTTGATTCCTCCCTGACTGAAGCATCAGTGTGGTTCCTTCCTCACTGTCTGGAACTGGAGACACTGGGTTGGCCATTGTTTCCCCCCTCCAAAAAAGAAAAACAAACCAAAAACACTCATATCCATCCAAACCTGTGAATGCAACCTTATTTGAAAATAGGGTCTTTGGAGGGTTGCCTGGGTGGCTCAGTTGGTTGAGCATCTGACTCTTGATTTTGGCTCGGGTCATGATCTCAGGGTCGTGAGATTGAGTGCAGTGTCAGGCTCTGTGCTGGGTGTGGAATCTGTTTGAGATGCTCCCTCTCCCTTTGCTTCTCCCCCCTCCCCTCTTCCCCCTGCTCATGCTCTCTCTCTCTCAAGAAAGAAAGAAAGAAAGAAAGAGAAAAAGAGAGAAAGAAAGAAAGAAAGAAAATAGGGTCTTTGAAGATATAATCAAGTTAGGACAAGGTCATATTGGACTAGGGTAGCCTTATAAGAAGAAGGAAATTTGGAAACAGAGACACCTAGAGACATAGAGAGGCGAATGCCACGTGAAGCAGAGGCACACCCCCCACAAGCCAAGGGATGCCTGGGATTTCCGGCAGCCACTTGTGGCTAAGAGAGAAACATAGCACAGACTCTCCCTCAGAGCTTCCAGAAAGAACTGATCCTGATGACACCTCAATCTTGGACTTCTAGCTTCCTAAAAAGTGAGAGAATAAATTTCTCTTATGTTAAGGCATCCAGTTTGTGGTACTTTGTTACAGCAGCCCTGGGAATCTAATATAGGGCATGAGGTTTCTGCTCCCCCAAGTGCCAGCGCCAGCTTGATGAGGGAAAGACCCCTGGGAGGGGGGGAAGAAGGCTGTCATGTGAGCGCCAGTCTCCTTGGTCCACCATACAAGCTCATGAGGCTGCTACAGGAGACTCTGCCTCTCCCTGGCCCATGACGTTGAGCACGGAATTAGGCAGCAATGGGCTGGGTACAGCGCACCCAGACTATTCAGGAAGGCTGCGTTTGACCCCAGGTTTCCCCATGTAATTTTGACTGTGCTCAAGAGTAAGAAATACATTTTACGTTGCAACCTCGGACACACAGCCACAAAACGAATTTCATGAAACAATGCTTGTTCTTACTCACATTTTGATATTTTCTATTCTATATTTTTTAAATGCTGGTTGCTCCCCACTACATTGACCCACTAGTTGATTATGACCTACAGTTTGAAAAACACTGAATTGGAGGAAATGTGAAAATAGTAAGTTCTGGTCCCTAGCTTATTCTCTTTCATATTTGTAGACCTCAGAAAGAGAGTCTTACCATCAGAAACCTTATTCATTCAGCAACCAGCATCTCCTAGAGCTCTGAAAACTGGGGCCTAAGAGAGAGCAGAGATACCAAGATAATAAGTAACATTTAGAAAGCCACTCTCCTGGGCCAGGCATTGTGCCCAGCGTGTCATGTGGATTTTCTCGGTTAAGAAAATTAACACTCAGTTCATGTGCCCAAAGTTGGGCAGTTAAGAAAACAGCAAGATCAGGATTTGAACTGAAGGCAGCTCAACCCCCGAGTCAATGGGCTCTCCAGAAACATATGGATAGTGGGAGGGGAGGCTCATTTGTGAACGTTTGAATAAAAACAGCAAAATTACACTTTTTTTCCTAGGCTCAACTACTGACAACAGTTTGAAAGATGTCTATTCAGAACTCTCTCCCTGTGTTTAGAACATGGATACAGTTGGAATAAGGGGCGCCTGGGTGGCTCAGTCAGTTAAGCGTCTGCCTTCAGCTCAGGTCATGATCCCGGGGTCCTGGGATCGAGCCCCGCATCGGGCTCTCTGCTCAGTGGGGAGCCTGCTTCTCCCTCTCCCTCAGCTTCTCCCACTGCTTGTGCTCTCTCTCTCTCTGTGTCAAATAAATAAATAAAATCTTAAAAAAAAAAAATCCTCTTTTGTGTTTGTGCTCATGGGAGGTGAAACATAAAAGGAGTCTGTGTTTTCCAGTGTCACTTACAGATGTATCTCTGATGTATTTTCTGTCCCTGCACACAGCACCGTCTGCGTCTCTCACCCTGCCTGGCTACCCTGCAGGCAGGCCAGCTACTCCTATTTACATCTCCTCGCCCTGTTTCTAGATGTTGGGTTCGTTTCTAAATTTTCACTATTATAATGACTATTTCTGCATTTGTGTCTTTGGGCACATGTCACCTCTTTTCCAGGGCCGATCACTGGAAGTGAGTACTGAGTGCGAGAAGAGGTGCTTTTTTTTTTTTTAAAGATTTTTATTTATTTATTTGACAGAGAGAGACACAGTGAGAGAGGGAACACAAGCAGGGGGAGTGGGAGAGGGAGAAGCAGGAGAGGGAGAAGCAGGCTTCCCGCAGAGCAGGGAGCCCGACGCGGGGCTCGATCCCAAGACCCTGGGATCATGACCCGAGCCGAAGGCAGACGCCCAACGACTGAGCCACCCAGGTGCCCCGAGAAGAGGTGCTTTTTAAGAAATGCGGTCAAATTCTTCTCCAAGGAGACTGTGCAGTTGACATGGCATTGTCGGTCCTGAGAGTGTGTTTCCCTGCAACTTCACCACAGTGGCTATTACCAGCTACTGTGGTTTATGTTATTTTCATGAATGCAACAATAATCTTTGTTGATTTGTGTTCCCTTGATTACATGAAGTTGAGCATTTCATCTGCGTGACGTCTGTGGACTCTGTCAGCCTGTCCACGTGGCCCCAGGGGTCTAGAGAAGGAAGAACTGCCTCCTTAGCTCTCCATAGTAGAGGGGGGACCTGCCTCTCCCCGTGGTAACTTGCAATGGGGAGAAGGCCACTGTGCCCTGAGAGGTCAGCCCAGGGTCAGGAGGAATGGGGTTGGGATGCTGTGCGGGACAAACAATGACAAATGTCCACAACTCACCTCCATCCATTCAATGCCCCTTTCTTCACCTGTTAGTCAATGGATCATACTCTTGGCCCATTTTCCTCTTAGCTTGTCTTTTGTCTTATTTATTTGTAGATTCCTTTATCCTCCATGCTGCCTTTCCCAGATTCCTCTGCCACGAAGGCAGCTTTATTTCTGGGCATGGCAAGACCACCACTCTTCCTTTCTGTTTGCTCAGAAAAGCATAGTCTTCCCAAATGTAAGTGGCTTCTATCAGGGTTGTCCTAGAGGACCTCTGAGCATATTTGGAAAAGGAGCCTCTTCCTCAAAACATGTTGCTTCTGTCTGTTGGAAAAGTGTTATGATATGCTGATTTTATTAGAATAGACACTTTATTGCAAGCCAGAGAAATAGAATACATTTACAAGTCTATGTTATCCAAGATGGGACCGGCACTCCTTTAAGGAGGCTGCCCTGATGCAGTGCACAACCCGCCCAACTGAACAGGTGGCTCTGATCCTAACTTCAGACAGCCCCTCCAGAGTACCCAGCTCCCATCTGCACTCTCTGGAGGAAGCCTGGTGTGAATAGGTTCCAGTCTTGGCCTCTCCACCCCCATCTTGCTCGTTTACTTCAGATTTGTCACTGTATCCTTCTTGTCTTCCATGCTGTTGCTCCATCTTCCTCCTGAATAGGGCTCAAAGAGATACGAGCCTTTGAAGAGTCAAAAGTTACCTCGAAGAAGTGTTACGAATTCTATGGAAGCACATTAAAGTTAACATAATGTAGCAGTGTTAATATACTTCCTTTACAGGCTGGGGGTTCTGTGCCCATTCAGCCATCCGTCCAGAAGGGCCCCGTGTCCTCCTCGCTGTGGCTGCCCTGAGAGGGGCAGTCCCAGGGAGGCCTCTGTGTGCTGCCAGGCTTCTGCCCTCCACGGGTGTGGGGGCCAGACAACTCCCCAGAAGCCGTCCTGTTTTCCCTGTCGGCTTGGCCTCAGCGCTGAGCTTGCTCTGTGGGTCTCTGCAGTGGCTGGCAGCGGTAAGAAGGGATAGAGACGAAAGCTTGCCAGTCCCTCAGGCCCCAGCACCCGTGGCGGGAGTGAGGATATACAGTCCGGTGACCCCAGGGCTCCAGGGTTAGCCGAGATGTTTCCGTGGATTCCTGAGCATCTTTGCAATTTCAAGAGCCTCGTGGAATAGTGTAGTGACTCCCAACAAGGTCACTTGGCCTGCTGGACACTTCAAATTCCTTGGCGGTGATCCAGAATGACATGAGCGAGACATAGAGAAGCTGATTCTCCCGCGGTGGTCAGAAGCTGCCCAAATGGCAGGACAGCAGCTAGAACGGACTTTTTAAGATAGGAAAGAAATGAGTACATCAGAAAGTGCATTAATTTGGTAAACAGGCCATTTTCAAAATGTAGACCTGTAGGGAGGAGGAAAAATAATTGAGCCCTTACTTAATTTAATAAAAAATACCTTTGAACAGCGCAGCGTGTCAGGCCATGCCCTTGGGGCTGGGGATGGTGACTCTCCGGAAGAGAGGGTCCCTGCTCCCATGGAGCTGATGTGCTTACCACAGGAGATGGACAGTGAGTAGGGAAACGAAAGGGATTTTCTTAGGGGCATAATTAACGGTAGTTATTAATAAGAAACAATTTAAACGTCCCACAAGAGGGGATTGGTTTAATACATTTTAATACACCCACGCTTTGAACTATTTTGTAGCCATTTCAAACATACAGAAAAGTGCTCATGGTTCATTCATTCACTCAGCAAACTTCTGTTAAGTGTCTACTCTGCCAGGTTCTCTCCTGGGCTCTGCAGACTGAGCAAGGAGCCGCTGAGGGAAAGCTCAGGCAGGCTCCCTGTGGTCCTAGAACGTATATCCTATTCAGGGAGACAGTTCATAAACAAGTGGAAAAACAGCCAGACAGGGAAAGGTCAGATGGAGACACCAAAGAGGGTGATAGTAGAGTCTGCCCGGGGGTGGGGAGGGGAACGCTGTAGGCTGGGTGATCAAGGAGGGCCTCTCAGAGGAGGCGACCCAGGACGAAGAACTGACCAAGAGGGGGCCAGTAGGTGAAGATGAGAAAGCCCTGCATGTGACTGTCTTTCAAGGGCAAGGTAAAGATGAGGATGCATTGAGAGATGCCCCAGCTTGGCAGGTCAGAGCTTTGCGGAAACTTTAGGACCAGCTAGCCTTTCTTTAGTGCCACAGATAGGGAGACGGAGTTGACGTGGTTTGTTCTGGAAGCTGGTGGCAAAGCCGGGGTAGAGCCTTGGGTATGGGCTCCCTGGACAGTGCTCTTCCCCAGCTGTGGGCCACCCCGGCTCTCAGTAAAGGTCCCTTCTGAGAGCTTTTAGGGACCTAGGGCCACACAAAGGCTGTGTCTCTCCAGGAGTCAGCTCTCCAGGATTTCTGGAAGGCCTACAATGTGCATGGTGCTGTCCCTGCAGCCACAAGGGATCCACACCCACACAGGAAAATGAAGGCAGCTACCCGAGAGCCTGGATGTGGCCACAGCATGCTGGGCTGCCACGGATGGGCAGCACGCTGAGTGCAGCCAGGCAGGGAGACTGAACTCTCACCTGTTCACAGGCAACATCTCAACCCCCAGGCCACTGGTTCCCCGGTCCCTGATGTGGGACCCCAGGGAAGAGAGGAGGCCTTTGTCTTGCACCCCAGTCGGGGGGTGTCGCAGGCCTTCAAAGAAGCCCCAGCCCGGTGATGCAGCCACAGGAATGATATGGGACCAGTCGCACCCCTGCTCATTTCTGTTCCTCACTGCTCTGCCGCCCCCGCTCGCTTTGATCTCAGTCCCAGGGAGTTTAGCCTGGCTTTGAGGTCTCCTGCTGTGACGCCCCAGGCAGGTTCTCCAAGCTCGCAGGGACTCTCTCTGTCTGTCTGTATCACAGCCTGGATCTGGCCTCCTGTCCGCTGGGCTGTGGCAGCAGGATCCTTTGGGACCCAGGGGGACGTAACAAGGGGAAAACGTAAACTTGGGCCAGATTTTGGGGAGGGTTTTGCAGGCCAAGGACAGCTAGGTAGACGGATTTCGATGGGCAATGAGACCCAAGTCCTTCGTGACCCTCTGGGTGGTATGTAAGACCCAATGGGGGGTTGTGGGTAGTAGTCAGGGGTTCAGGCTGGGGTGGGGGGAGGGGTAGTAGTCAGGGGTTTAGCCTGGGATGGGGGGTGGAGACCCATTCACACACCAGTCTAAGCCATTTCCTCCCTGGGTGACCATGGCTACGTTCCTTAACCACTGTGCCCCTCAGTTTGCTCATCTGTAAAATGGAGATGAGAAGATAAACCACTTCCTGTGGTTGTTCCAGGGAATGAATGAAGGAATGTATGTGACAGCAGGTGGCCCGTGGCAAACACTCCACACGAGCTGTCACAGATGTCTCCATCTCAGCCGACCTTGCGAGGAATCGGAGCCAGCCCTCTGGATGCACAGCTACACTGGTCCTTGGAGCCTCTTACCCTGCCTTCTGCAGGAGAAAAGTGTTAACTCCCCATTCTCGAATCCCTGTTGTCCCTTGTCCTCTGGCTCCTGGTCCAGGTTGGATGGAATGACCTCTGGGGGACTGGCCCACATTCTTCCTTCACCTTCCTGCACTCAGCCTCTCTTTGCCCAGGCTCCTCCTACTCCCAGCTGCCCAGAGGGTGGTCCAGCCCTGCTCCCAGTCCTCAGTGGCTCCCCGTGACTGCAGAGGGAAGAGCAGTCTGCTCAGCTCTCCGCAGCTCTTCAGACCCCTGGCCATCTGACCCTTCCTGAACTTTTCGGCCAAAGGTGGATCTGGGCAGTGTAAGCCTGAGTTTGAATCCGGTCTCTCCTGCATCTGAGCTGTGAAACCTTGGGATCTGTATAATACCTCTCTGCCTCTTGATTTTCTTATCTATAAAATGGAAGTAATTATGCCTGCCTCCTCGACTTCACAAGGATGTTTGAGGCTCAGATGAGGGGCGTGTGTCCACCTGGAAAGCGACTCACTGTTTGGGGGCCACACGGTGGTTTCCTTTCTCTGGGTCTTTGTTCTCGCCCTCCCCTCCACCCAGAATGCCTTGTCACCCCCGGTGAGCATCGTCCAAACGGGAGCATCTTCAGAGCCCAGGGCAAACGCCATGTCCCCTGTGAAGCTGCCCTAGCCACCCTGCCTGAGATGATCTCTTCCCCGCAGGTTTTCCATATGGAGTTGCTTACACCTCTCTCCGAGATCCGGGCCGGCCTTGCTCATCCCCGTCTTCCTGTGTCTGCCTTAGCTCCTCGGACCCTGAGTGCCTGGAGGGCAGGGCTGCCCTGCAATCAGCTCTGGTTTTCCCACAGCACCTCGCCCCCCCCCACACACAATAGGTGTACCTGGAGCCCAAATTTCCACCACTAGAATGGACCCCAAGTGCCTATATAGGAAGGGCTTAGGGCAGCAATCTGATTGGCATTTGGGGCTGGCCAGGACTAGTCTGGAAAGCCGTCTTACGCAGAGCAAATATATAGAGAGATCTCCCCTTTCTTGACCATGCGGGTTAAGGGTGGGACTGGTCATACACCCAGACCAGGTGGTGGGGAAGTCAGCGCCATACCTCACTCCATCCTGTCTGAGGGGTTGGGGAGGGGTCCCTAAAAGTGCCTTTCTGGGAGGGAGTGGGGAACAGTGGGGTTGCATGGGAGCTGGGGAAGTGGCTCCTGGTGACCTGAATTATGTTCCACCCACAGGAGCACCTGATTTATTAGCAGGAAGTGAAACACAAGAAAGAACAAAGGGCCCTGGGGACATTTGTGACCCAGCTGCTCAGTCTCCAGGCTGAGCCCAGGCCCTGCATTGTCAGTAATGCTCAGAGGCCCTGTCTCCTCTTTGCATGAGCCCCTCCTCACCCGCCCCGCCCGCTCCACTGGTAGACTCTGGGCCACACATTCCTCAGGCAATGCTGAATCCTAAGTATTTTAATGCCTGATATCTATCTCCGTATGGATTTTTGTTTTATCATGAGGCCACTGGAAACTTGTTTTTTTTTTTTTCTAATATCTCTTTGAAACAGATGTCAGCAAAAGCTTCCAGCACAGATCAAGGGCAGGTTAAGGCCTTTGAGATGGGTCTGAATGTCCCTTTAACATCGTTCAACCTAATACCCGAATATACCTCGAGTCATTACCCTGTTTTTATAAGAAGCTCTGAACCATATGTTCGGGAACTAATTAAGCATACAAATCAAGCCCTGGGATCAGGTGGAGCTCTGTTTAAATATCTTAACCTTTTATGATTATCTTAATTTCGAGAAAATTCAAAACACATTCAGAAGTCTTAGAAAATGAACTTACTAGGAATTTACTGGCTGGTTTCTTTTCTTGATGTTGGGATCATATCTTTACAAGCCCAGCCCAGATTCCTGGGGAAATCCTCTGTGCTCATGACTTCCTGGGAAATGCAGACATTCCCGGGCCTGGAAAGCCCAGGAGGGGCCACACCTAACTACCTGCCCCCCCCCGCCACCCCCCCCCCAAAACAGCTTATCCCAGCCTGAAAGCCCACCATTCCCCAGTTCCCAGCCCAGATGTCTCCTGGTCGCCAGAAGGAAGAGGAAGAAAAGAACGGACGCTGAACCTGAAGTTTTATCTTCTTTTTTAATAAAATAAATGAAGGATGAAGTGAGTTGGTGCGAAATATTCTTGCAGCCCACGTTATTCTGCGGGGAGCTCTGGAAGGGAGCTCAGGGCAGGGGCTGAGATGGACTCTGCACAGATCTGGCTCCATATTGGCTGCAGGTGGCTAAGAGAGAAGACGGGAGCTTGGAGCCTGCCTTCCTTTTCGATTCCAGGTCTACTCTGGCGGTGGGGAGTGAGGGCTGGAGCGGCCCGTGGGTAAGCCTTCTCACCAGCTTCAGGTAAAGGAAATGCTTGATCCATAAAGCATGTTTAAAATAGACATACTTACCAAAACTGACTTACGACAAGGGCTCACAGTCTTGTAGCTGCTCATTCAGTGCATCTTTATTGGGGACCCACTGGGTGGCAGGTTCTGTTCTAGGCACTGGGGATTCAGAGAGCAAGAAAGGCAGGGTCTTGGCAAGGATATTAAACCGCCTCTGATCCTGGTGCTTCTTTAGGGGACCAACACTGGATCATGTCTTAAAAGCACTTTTTCTTAAGGTTCTTAGGACCATTAAATCTTTAGGATAGAGTTTCCAGATAAAACACAAAATGCTTAAATTTTAATTTCAGATAAACAACAAATACTTATTTACTGTAAGCATGTCCCAAATATTGCATGGACCATGCTTTTACTAAATAATTGTTTTTTACCTGAAGTTCAAATTCAACTGAGTATCCTGCATTTTTATTTGGTAAATCTTACAACCCTACTTTAGAAAAAAAGATACAAATCGATGGGGGTAGCATCTCCATCTTGCATGTTAAATACGGACTTTGGAGGAAGGCAGCCAGAACACAACCTCATACCAGGCCCCTTTACCTATTTTATTTCATCTAGACACCCCACCACAACTCCATGAAATAGGTTCTGTTATCATCCCCAATTTGCTTATGAATAGATGGAAGCTCAGAGAGGTTTAGTGACTTGCCCAAGGTTGCCCAGCCTGGGCTTTTTCCATGGCACCCCAATTCCAAGCCAATGGTTATCTTCGCAGAGTTCTTATTTTCCTAGCTTGTCCTGGCTTCTCTCAACTTCTTCCCTTTTTTCCACAAACGTTCAAGGAAAGATTCACTCCCATCAGATCCATGTCAGTGCCCTAATGAAAACCACCGCCCAAGCCCATGAAGGACGAGATCTGTCGAACCCTAATGAGAATGGTTCCGATTATGCAAAAAGCAACCTCATGGTTATTCTAATGTTACAAGTAAATATAAAACATTTAGAAATACTTGGCTTGCGCTGTTTTTTTCAAGTACAGATGTCTGACTCCCTGCCAGTTTGTTATTAAAAATGCTATGGTGGTTTGGGTACAAAGATTGCTGTAAAAATAAAAGCTGATGCACTTCGAGCGCTTGTTTTGACTCTGCAGGGCAAGTCAGCGACGGCGGGGCGAAAGCAGATGGTGGCTAGTGGGGGCTTCTACAGCGGGTCCCCCAACATTCACAGCTGGGTCACTCCCCGGCTTAAAACCCTGCAGGAACTTCCCATGGCACCTCAAATCCCGGATCAGTTCCTGCCGCCCTCCAGCCCCAACTGCTCCCTCTGCCCTGGCTTACTGGCTTCTCCCAGCTCCACGCACTTGCACTTGCTGCGTCCTCTGCCTGTGTGTTTCCCCTGGGGCTCCTCATCTCACTGGCTCCTTTTCAGCCTTCTTCCTTCAGGCCAACTCTGACCACCTTCGCTGACCTGGGGTGTGCTCCTTTAGCCTCCAGCGGATTGGTCAATATCCTTTGTTTCCTCCTCACTCTGAAATCACTGTTCGCTTTTTGTGTTTCCCACCAGAAAAGTAAGCCCCATGAAGACAGGGACCGTGTCAGTTTTGTTGACACACTTTGTCCCGGGCAGACAGAACAATGTTGGAGCACACGGTGGTTGCTCAATAAATGTTTGTGGGACAAAGTAATGAGTTTACCAAAGCTCCTGAAGTCTTCCATTGCAGAGTCCCCTCTGGGTCTATGGGCCAGAAAGAAAGGGGCAGCTTCTACACATTTTAATCAACTCATGGAAAAGACCGAAACTTGGGAGAATCCTAGACCTCCGTGAGCAATGGTTTTGAAGCCAGCAGGAATTTCCAGGGCGATGCTCTCAGTCTCAGGATTGGAAAACTTTAATTTGCTATAGCTCTTGCTTACGTATAGCAGGAGACGTGTAAAAGAAACGGACGATTGAGGGGGTTCAAATGCGCCAACGTCAACATTGTCACCCTAATAATCTCGCTATTCCCAGTAAATGCACCGATGTGATGAGAATGATTTTGAGGCACCCGGACAGGGAGCACTCTCTGGAGCCCTGGCACCCTAGCTTGGCATCAAGACTCCTCACACGCTTACTTTAAACTCCTCCTTCAAGTTCTTCTCCTGCCTGTCTTTATGCAGCCTGTGTCCCATTGGTCCTGAATTATTTGTCATGCATACCATTCCCTGTGTGCTTTCCCTATGCCTGTTCCTTGACTCCCCAGGAGCCCTTGGCCTAGACTGCCCCTTCCCCACCTTGCAGATCCAAAACCTACTCACCGGTCAGGGCCTGGTTCAAAGATTATCTATTATCTTATCAGACTTTTATTATGTCTACCCCCACCTGGCAGTGATCTCTCCCTTCTCTGAACAACCTGGGCTTTTTTCTTTTTTTTTCCTTTTCCTCATCATGTTCGGCTTGATATCAAGCCTGACTTCATGCTCCATAAGGGCAGGAGCTGTGCTTCATTTTTTTCAACAAATGAGTTCATGACGTTTCCTGGGCACACACAGCCTCATGTCATTAGCTCTGCGCAAGAATGGGACTGCATCAGGGAGCTATGCTGAGCAGAATCCAAAACTTAATTTCCCCTTCCCCAAGGCCTGAGGGAGGAGTGATGTGGCTTATAGATTGGGGAATCTAAACCAGTGTCCACAGGACCCTACGTGTCCAAACGAAAGGTCCAGAAAACAGACTGAACTTTCCCCTTTCCACTCAGATGTTTTCCTGTTGGGTGGCCAAAAACCTGAAACAGCTGAATTCCTGGGCGCCCTACAGACCTCTCCCATCCCCAGCTTTCCCAAATATTTTATTCCAAAACTCTGTCCAAATAAAAAATCCCTAAAGAAACGCAAGTGCTAACACTGAACACATGAGTCCCCGAACCAGAGATCCGAGTGGAAATAAATACCCTGTTTTTGCCAGGTACATGTTGTCAAATATAGGAACATGCAAATATATCTATCTCAAGTGGGTCGTAAACAAAGCATGCACCTCCTGCGGGGTCCAAGTTCACTTACAAAAAGATGGTAACTGGTTTTGGAGAATCTCACACGCATAAAGCCAAGGATCCTCCCTTTCTGCGTGATCCAGGAGATCTGGAAACGTGCTGAGAGCAATGTGGTTTTTAAACCAAAGCCCAGTACAAGCTTTTGATCTATAGGAGGACAGTCTGTGTGCATGTGCAGCCCTCCTGCATTCGACAGGCTGAATGTAAACACTCCTTTCGCACACAGAATCTGGGTTTATTATTTTGCTTTGGGACACACACATCTTTTGCATTTTCTACATATGCGACACATGGAGAGGTGAGGCAGGAGTCCTGTGACTCACACCCAAGTGTGGCCTTGGCAGTTTTGGGGTCACTGTCATATTTTCAACAAGTGGTTGCCGTTAGATGGTAAGCTAGTAAAAATGTTCCCCTGAACTCATCGTGAATTGCAACAGGAGGAAACACTCCATCACTGAGAAGTGACACTAATGTATTCTATTAGATTTGCTTATCATGTTAAAGAGCATATTAAAAGGAAATGTTTGGAAAAGGGATGCCATAATGTTCTATGATGGATTGAGAATTCCTAATTTGGAAAAAATGTGCTAAGACAACATGATTGATGTGAGTGACCTACTTTATTTTATAAGAAAGTATGAGTTGCCTCAGGCTCATTGGTACACATATTTGGAAAAAGTTGTTTTTTTTCCACATTAAGTTTTTATTAACATTTTCAAAAGAGCAGAAACACCATAGAAGGATGTAAGTTGTGACTTGTCAATGCAGATGTGTTTGTAGTCATTTGCTGCTTAGAAAAACTTATCCCCGTGCTGGAAGGGTTTCTGGATTAGGAGTCTCTTGCCAAGTGAACACCTGATGGGGAGAAATAGGACACCTTTTTCACTGATAAAAAATGACAGGGAAGGGGCATTTTTATTTAAAGCACAAATGGATCTTCTGCTAAGTAGCTAGTGATCTCTTAGAATGATTAATATTTCATGGAGCCCCCTGGCCACCTCCCGGCAGCAGAGAGCGAATGAAATCGAGGCTGAGTTAACCATTTTATTTCTCCTTTGGAAACTGGAGCCCAAAGCTGGGGTTCCCCATTATCAAACGAAGCGGCTTAGTCTGGAAATTGGGAATTCTTGGGTTTATCCCAGAAACGGAACTGCGGGGGCTCCGACAGAGGACTGGTGGCTGACAAAACACTCTGTTACCATTAAAATGACATTGCCAGTGAGATTAAGACTTAAGAAATGCCTGTGGTACCATGTTTACTGAAAAAAGTGGGATCTGAAGAAGAAATAAGTATTGAAAAGTGGAGGTAGAAGAATAAATTGGTACAAGTTTTCTGGAGGGCAGTTTGTCAACTTGTCACCAAAGCCTTAGATTTCTGCATGCCTGTGGACCCAGAATTCCACTCCTAGAAAGTTCTTCTCAAGAAATAATCATTGGGGTGCCTGGGTGGCTCAGTTGGTTAAGCGACTGCCTGCGGCTCAGGTCATGATCCTGGAGTCCCGGGATCGAGTCCCACATCGGGCTCCCTGCTCAGCAGGGAGTCTGCTTCTCCCTCTGACCCTCCTCCCTCTCATGGTCTCTGTCTCTCATTCTCTCTCTCTCAAATAAATAAATAAAATCTTTAAAAAAAAAAAGAAAAAAAGAAATAATCATTAATACTCACAGAGCTTTAAGTAATGAGATGTTCACTTTAGACTTCTAATATTAAAAAATTGACTCTCTACATGTCTGCAGTTGGGGGTTGCTTAAATAAATTCACACATTTAATGCAGCTGTTGAAATGATAATGTAGAATAATAACATTGTGGGAAAAGGTTTGTGATAGTTTATTAAGTAGAAAAAGTGGGTTAGAAAATATTATGCACAGTGTGAGGCTACTTGAACAACTCTGTATACATGTATTACTTACTTCTTAGACCTATACATTGTATACTTCAGTAGATATGTGTACAATGTCATATAAATTATACTATTTTATGTGTGTGTGTATATACATATAAATGTATATAACATATACAATATATGCGTATAATATATCTTTTGGGGGGTGGGACATTCACCAAAGTTTTAAGAATAACTTTTTCTAAAGAGTAGATTTTACAGGTACTATTTGTCCCTTTCCTTTTGTGTGTTTTCATGTTCTACAGTAGACATGTTTTCCTTTGATAATAAGTAAAGCAGTTATTAAGTGGAAAATCCAAGAGACTCAACAGATTACTTAATAGAAACAACAAGAGAGTTCGCAAGGATTCCCAGACACAAACTAAATAGTTTTCTCATATAATAGAAATAGCAAGTTGAAAATATAAAAATTATTCCTTTTGCTACAGCAAAAATAGAACAAAAAAAGCATAAATCACCAAAAAACTGAAAATACACCAATTCATGCAAGAAATATCTAAGACCTTTTAGAAGGAGGTTTGAATACACTGAAGAAAATCTAAATAACATAAATTATTGTCTTTCTGCTTGGGATGTCTAAATATTGTTAAGATCTCAATTCTCCCCCCAAGTTAGTTTATAAATTTTATGTAAATTCAATAAAATTTCTGATTAAAAGAACTGGCAAGCTGACTCTCAGTATTATCCAGGAGGACAGATCCATGAGGATAGACAATTTCTGTAAAAGAAGAAAAATGAGATGGGGCTTGACCCATTGGATTTGAAAAGATATTACAAAAGTCAGAATAATTAAGCAGTACGCTAATGTCATAGAAATACCAAATAGATAAACAAAGTAGAATGTAGAATATAATAAAATAGGCTAATGGAGAAAAATGTAAGTTATGTGATAAAGACTGTAATTTGTGTTTGTAGAGAAAGGCTACATTGGTGCATTGACAATGCTGGAATAATCAGTTATCCCTTAAAGAGAGGGAAAAAAGTGGGTTTTGACCTCATGCCACATCCACAGAAAAAAAAATTCCAGATGTATTAAAGATGCACACATTTTTCTAAATGACAGAAGTTGCAAAAGAAACCAGATAAAAATAATTCCATAATCTTGAGACTGTGAAAAGCCTTTCTTGAAAACAGATAAACCTCAGGATCCATAAAGGAAAAAAAGCTAACAATTTTACCTGCATAAATATTCAAATCTTTGGTATGGGAGATACACACTATAAACACATGACAAACTAGGGATGTAACATAACGTATGACAAGCAATTGATTAAGAGCTTTGCTATATAAAGTGCTGCTTTCAGATAAGAAAAAGACCATCGTGCCAATAGGAAAATTGGAAGACGTAAGCAAGATTTTTACAGAAGAAGAAATATAAATAGCCACTAAACGTACAAGAAAGGATGCTGAACCTCGCTAACGGGCAGTTTAAAATGAGAAGGAAATAATATTTTCCCTCATCAGTCTCAAAGTCTTAAAAAGGAAGAGAACACTCAATGTATTGAGGATGTGGAGAAATATTTTTGATCCAGTAATTTCATGCCAGGGAATTTATCTTATGGAAATGTCACAAAATGGCCCAATAGATGCTGGAACACTCTGCAGGTGGTTGAAGGAAGGAGGCAGACCTGCTTATACGATAGGGAAAAAAAAAAAAAAAGGTCCAAGAGACAAGGTATCTTTGTGATCCCAGTTTCTGTTCAAGAAGCATATAGAACTATTCCTGTACTGAGAAGAATTTCTCTAGTGGACTGTAAATGGTAGTGGAGTTGGGGGAGGCATCTTCACGGACTCTTTCCCCTCTGTCACATTTACATTTTTTATGATCATGTGTCACTTTTATAATTAAAAAAACAATGTGCATCTGACAGCAGTGCCCAGAGAGGTGAGGCGACTTGCCCAAGTTTGACAGCACGTGAGGACCAGAGGCGCTGGGTCCCCCGCTGCCCCCAGAGTTCCTTCTCCCTGCTGAGGAAGAGCCTCTCCCACATGGCACCCAGGGAGCACCCTGAAAACGCCACTTATCGCCACCTGTTGGGCATACATGGCATTGGTTTGATGGGTTTCAGTGTGGGGCCTGAGCCTGCAGCAGTAATGGGATGGCTCAGCCAGGGCCAGGGCCGGCTTGTCCACTTGTCTCCTAAGGGAAATCCTGGGAGGGCATCTGTGGGTTCTAGAAGGACCCCTTGAACCAATGAGCAGTGATCTGGCTAGGGATTCCTTCTGCCGCCCACATGAATGTTCCTGCATTCGCCACGTGGGGAAAGCTCACACAGCTGGTGGCAGAGGGCCTTCCTGGAGGGGGAGGAGGGGATGGCCTCAAAGTGTATGACAACATCTGCTTGTATTGTAAAGTGCTTTATAATTTACTTTTCTATCCATGACCTCATTTAATCTCCAGATCATCTTCTGAAAGAAGAAGAATCAGCGGGACTGTTATTATTCCCATCTCACAGAAGAAACAACTGAGACACAGGAGGTTGAGACACTGACTAGGTCACACAGCTGGGAGGTGTGGAGAAGGAATGAGAGGTCCGGTTCATTCTCAGCTCCTGCCACACTTCTGGGAAAACACCTATCCACCCTCAGCACATGGAAGCAAGTTCCCCTTGCTGGACATTGGCCTCGACCAAGGCCACTGTGGAGTTTTCTGCACCATCTAGGATGACATCTAGGATGACCCCTAGCCCCTTCTGACCCAGTGTCTAGCATGCTTGGGTCTCCTCTGGCAGCTTTTTGCTCCTTGGCGGCTAAGACAGGTTGAACTGACTGTTTGAGGGGCTCCTGGAGAAGGGCACAGATCTGAATGTTCTCCAACAGAGGGTATCAGCCTGCTCAGGAAAGGCTTCTAACATAGGGCAGCCCGGTCTGGAAGCCCCAAATGCCCTTGATTCATGCTTGTGCTCCACACAGTGCCTGGCACACAGCGAGTGCTCAATAAAGACTGACAGAGCCAGTAGATTGGCTGTAAGGTCCTGGGTCTCCACTCCAGTTTTTCGGATCTCACCCTGGCCTCAGGCTATCCCTGTCCCCATGCCGAGACTCTTCTTCTCCCACTGTCACATGGGTGTGGGCCCGTCTCTGGGACCTGAAGCAATACCTCATGGCTAGGGGCACTACCAGTTTATTTTCAGAACAAAGGGGTTGGAGGAGCAGAGCCCAACTTTGTGTAAGAGACTTAGAGCAGGAGGCTGGAGAGAAGTGCAGGAGGGTCTCCAAATGGCTTCAGAGTCCACCTTTCTAGCAGTTCCATTGGCTTCAACTTCCCCAAGAATTTGACTCCACCAAGAGCAGCCCCTTAAAGCCAGAGACCTTGCTTTTCTGCTTCTGTTCGTTCTCAGCACATGGCAGGTGCATGTGAGTGAACGTGGCCCCTTGTAACAATTTGCCACAGTAGAAATGAGAAGTTTAGGGTTATAAATTACAGGCTACGCAGGCCAGCGGCCTCTATTGGAGACCCGGAAGATTTGCCCACAGTCCCAGAGAGAGAGAGAGGCAGTGGAAGAGATCTGGACAGGATGAATGAGCTGGTTTTCAGAGATCAGCCAAAGCCAAGGCCAGCTCACTTGGTTTGGGTTGGGAGCCAGGGGAACCTGATTGGGAGTCACCCAGCACATACCAGAACCCCCACATTGGCTCCAGCCAAAGCTCAATTACTGCTGGGAGAGGCATGATGCTCTCAAAATGAAGTCATATCTATCGAAAAGATCCTTGAGGCTACTTACCTGTGAAATAATTACATGTGCCTCAGAACTAGGAGATCAAGGATTTCTATCCAACGTCCCATGATGCTCTTAAAAAAGGTTTCACTGTAAACTGCAGGTGGGGTGGGGAGAGGCAAGATTTCAGAGCCAGGGCATCGTGTTTTAATTCCATCTTTTATGTTTTGGCTTCATCTCATCTATGTGTATATATCTCTCTATAGACAATTAAAACAACATTAAAGGAGATTAAAAGAGCAACGATTATCATCCATAATCGTATTGCTATAACTCAGTTGTACCCACATGCATACACCTTGTTTAATTATACAAGCCATATACCAATACACTCTTCTTGCCAGAAATGAAACAGTCAAGAAGTATACATTGTATACTTGTATACATTAGAGTCAGTAAACGTACCTGGTCCACACCATTCCCCCACCAGTGCCCCTTTGCTCCCTTGAATGTGGACTTGAAGTAGCACTGCTGTCACTTGTGTATCTTAACAGAATTTTTCTCTAAGATCTCATTCAAGTGTATATACATGTCACTGTACATTAGTGTGTGAATAAACAAACAGGTAAGTGTTTGTTTTAAACATCAATGGGATCATATTATGTATTGTTCTGGAACTTGCTTTATTCTCCTTTAACAGGTCTTGGAGATCTTCTTGTGATACTACATAGAGATAGCTACTCCCATCTTTTTATTTTTTTAACGATTTTATTTATTTATTTGACAGAGAGAGACACATCGAGAGCAGGAACACAAGCAGGGGGAGTGGGAGAGGGAGAAGCAGGCTCCCTGCTGAGCAGGGAGCCTGATGTGGGGCTCAATCCCAGGACCCTGGGATCATGACCTGAACCGAAGGCAGATGCTTAACGACTGAGCCACCCGGGCGCCCCTACTCTCATCTTTTTAATAGTGACACAATTTTCTCTAGTACAGAAGAAACACAATCTTTTACCAGTCCCGCATTAAAGGACACATGGTTTGTTTCCAGTTTTTTTCAATATTCTACACAGAGTATGTATATATATATGTATATATATATACATATATATATATATACACTTTTGGCTTTGCTCTGCCTTAAGCTTCCTGCCTCTCTCACATGGCTGATGAATCCTTTTATTAGTGTCAGCAGACTGTCCTATTGGGGACTGTCAGCTCCATGAGGGCAGAGATTTTGTCTGTTTTCTTTACTGCCATGTTCCCAGTGTCCATAGCAGTGCTTGCTCAGCAGAAGCGCACAGTATATGTTTGTTGAATGAAAAACTGACCAGCAAGAGGACATAGCTGAAAACCATTTTAATGATTAATGCTTGTCTAATGCCCGAACTTGACAAAGGCATGTTTACTTCCTAATCATATTCTGCCCTCAGAACAATTGTGTGAGGTCAGTAGATCCTGCATTGTGATTACTCCTGACTTGCTGATACAACAGCATCAGGAGGGAAAAACAAAACAAAACATAGGGGATTTTATGTCTGGGCACATTAAATAATAGTTATCTAGTTCCCCAAATAATCCTTGAGGGCAAGAATCATGATCCACTAGATCTTTTAACCCTGTTAATTGCTGGTCAGTTGCAAATTTCCTTATAAATGGTAAATGCGCTATGTTGGTTGAATGACTACATGATCCCCAAATACTATAAGTATGTGATTTTTAAGTGGTGCCATACTTCTGGGGGCCCAGTCTACTAACCCACTCTGCTTTCAAGAAGGCAACCAAGCTATCCTGGCCCATCTTCACCATCTGGTGGCTGGTGTGGGGAATGGTCTTTCTTTCTTCCCCAGTGTTGGGGGTTATGCTTTTTCCTCTCTCAACCACTGGGCCAAATTTACCTCTGACAAGCTTTGTTCAAGGTTTATATACCTTCCAAATGTTCGTTCCTTTTCTCTTTGGAATTGTAAGTATTGCCCACTTCTACTCCCTTCAAATAATTTGAAAGTCAAAACCAACCAACCCCAAACATGACTGAGAAGTCCAACGGTCATGCTCTGCGGTGAAAAGGAAAGTCACGGGGACGCCTGGGTGGCTCAGCCGGTTAAGTCTGCCTTCGACTCAGGTCATGATCCCGGAGTCTCATCCAGCCCCATGTTGGGCTTCCTGCTCAGTGGGGAATCTGCTTCTCCCTCTCTCCCTGCTCCTCCCCGTGCTTGTGTTCTCTCTCTGTCTCAAATAAATACATAAAATCTTAAAAAAGAAAAAAGAAAAGGGAAGACATACATTTTGAAGTAGAATCAGATCTAGGACCACTTCCCTTCAAAGTGCCCCAGGACCCTAGAGTCTCCACAGAGCTTCATCTAATTCCTTGTCCCAACAACTCTCCCTGCTTCAAAATGTGTTCTCCCTTGCCAACTGGCATTACTTCTATTTTTCTGTTTTCTTTAATTATGACCACCTCTATCACAATACCTATGAATTTTATTGCACTTATGTATTTACAAGGTCGTCTTCCTCTACTAGACAGTGAGCTGCTTGAGGGAAGAGATCATGAGATGTTTCATTTTTGAATCCCAAATGCTAACACAGTGTCTGGCAAATAACAGGTACATTTCCGGGGGGGGGGGGTTGCTTTTCATGCATACTACCGGTATAATTAAACACACTTATATTCCTACCAAGCCTATAATTCTTTATCTTATGAGTAGACATTTAATAGGTTTTTGGGGGAGGAGAAACTTGAAAACTTGACCATTTTTAACACTGCCGCTCTTGAGAGACAACATTCTGCATCCCAGACAGCGATGAAGAAAGAAATTTTTGGAACCTAACCTATTTGAAACTTAAGGCCTTCCAGCTTCCTTCCTGACTCAGCACAGATTCTTATTGGGTTCCAAGGGACACCCCGCCCCTACCAGGAAATGCAGTGTCTGACTAACATGGAGGAGTCACAGCAGCGAAGAAGAGAGAGTCTGGTAGATGGTGGGCCCCAGCAGGAACTTACGATTGCATTCCCCTTTTAAGGATCCATTCCTCTTGGACTTAAGTGAGGGCCTGCAAAAGGGGGTTGCTGGGGGAGGCTGGTATAGGGGGCCAAGCCTGTATCCCTCTCTGTAAAGCTCTGGGTCTGTGTGTAGTTTGTCTTAGCTGAGCATCTTATGCTTTTTTTTCCCTTCATCCCCCTCCCCAGCTTGGTCTTTGGCTATAATATTGCCCGATATTCTTCCTTTTCTTTCTTTTTCTTTATTGAAATATAAAAATTTATAGTCAAACCCACAAGTCTTAAGTTCAATGAATTTTGGCAATTGTACACATATGTGTTACCATCACCCTAGTCAAGATAGAGGACATTTCTAGCACCCCAAAGAGTTCCCTTGTGCTCCTTTATAGCCAACCTCTGCCAGAGGCAACCACTGTTCTGACTTCTATATTCAGTTATGAATTTCATATAAACAGAACTACATAGCACGTTTCTTTCCTTTCTTTATTTACTAGAACAACAATAATGAAAATGTGTAGACATAATTGAATTTCTTTTCTTTTCCAAGGTGTCAAAAGTTAACATCTCCCAATGTTTGACAGTGGTGGCCTCTGGCTAGGGGAAATTCAAGTGACTGTTACTTACTTCTTCACACATTCTGGTCTAGTATGAAAATATACATATAATTTTATAATAATCAGACAAAATAAAGCTTTTCCCTGGAATGGAAGGACAATGGCTCTTGTGGAGAAGTAAAGAAGTGAGGTTCAGATGGGCATAGAGATGGAGCCCTGGCTGCCTGAAGGCTCATGCCATTCCCTGGCAAGATCTCTTCCTGATGGTAGGGTACTTGGTACATCCCCTCCGGTTAGAGACCTCTCCTGCCATTCCCTGTCTGGTTTCTTGGTTATGCTTTTGGATATGGGACCATTTGACCAAAGGATTCCTCCGACCTCAAACTCTTGCCCTTGCATCTTAGCAAATAGAAAACACTGTCTAAAGCAAGGGTTAAAAATTCCACGAAAATCATGAAAAATACGCGCACACGTAATTTTAAATTCTCGATGACACGTTTGCGTTTTGGTGATGGGCATAAAGCAAATGGTTATAGAGCAAAGTATACAAGTGTAGGTAAAATCTATACACTATGGTCTTTGAGTATCATTGAACAGAGATAAGGGGGAACTCCTTGTTTTGTTTCTTTGATGGCCCTGTGACACAGATGGGTGCATGGTGGAGAAGGAGTGAATATAGGAGGGGCATAAATGAAGAGAAAGTTTTGAATCCCCAAATATTTGCAGGAACACTTAAAGAGAAAACAACCTAGCAATTTCACAACAGAATCCAAGGCCCGACTCTGCTGGTTAAATGGTCCCATATGTGGTGTGCGGAGCTGGGAGGCTTGGAACGGGCTGGCGCGGGCCAATGCCAGGGCTCTGTGTGAACTGGCTGGACAGGGAGCAAGTTGTTCAACCTCGCTGAGCCCATCTCTGCCTCTCTAACGGGGTAATAACAACAGTGTCCACCTCCCTGGGTGTGTGTGGGAACGTGGCCAAAGCAAGGTGTGAGCGGGCTCTCTGTAATTCCATACATTCTACCCATGTGCTGGCTCTCTTTCATCTCTTCCAGACCTGGAATAAAGGCTCTGGAGAGAATGTGGGATCTAGGCTCTGTAGTCTGTGGTCATTGACTTTTGGGGGGACTCAGGGCAAAGTGTTATCTCTTTCCTCACACTGTGGGCCCTGACTTCCTCGCTGGGGAAAAGGGGAGCATTCTGATAGGATACAGGAGGTGGGGGGAAGAGGACAAGTTGTTGGGGTCAGACAGACCTGGGTTGGAATCCAGACGTCTTCATTTACTCGCTTTGTGTGTGTGTGACCTTAGGGCGAATCCCTTTATTTCAGAGTCTTGGCTTTCACATCTGGAAGGTGGGAGTAGAGTGAATACTTCAGTGGATTTCCGAGAGCACTGGATAAGATAGAACCTTGTCACAGATGCTTAGCACAGTATACAGGCGGCATCAGTGATAGAAATGGACCGCCTCTCATGCAAGATGCCCCCGCAGCAGCTGAGCAATGAAATAGACCCTATCTTGTTCCCAGCACACCTGAGCAGCTGCCCCTTAAATCGGAATCAGCGGGGCTCAGAGCAAGGGGCAGAAATACGGCACTCTCCTGCTTCCACAATGAGAATCAAGTTTTCCACCACGCTGGGCAGAGGCAAGATGGATCACCTGGATGGAGGAAATATTACAGATGGGCGAGATGCACCAAAGCCCATCTGGGGGAGATCCACGTCCACATGGTTGGCACTGTGATCCATTCTTCATCTGGAAGGCTTGGCATCCTGTGCGTGTTCAGACGTCTCACCATGCAGCCAGGCCTGGAGACTGCAAGCGCTGGGGAGGAGGAAGGTCGGTTGTTTTTTATTTTTAGCAACACGAAGACTTTCTCCCACCTCCCAGCGGCCAAATCAGCCAAGGAGTCCCCTCAAGGACAGAGCAGGGAGGCCCCAACCTGCAGTCCTCCGCCCCTCTGAGGTCCGCAAAAACCTTTCCTCAAGGCTGGCGATTGGCCCCAGATGAGAGGTGGGCTCGGTCTCGCAGAGCTCAGGGTTTTACTGGAAGTGGGAAACCCAAACCTCTTGGTGAGGTGTTGTTTTTTGGTTTTTGGTTTTTTTTTTTTTTCCTTGCAACTTTCACTGTTTTGTCCCACAAGACTGGTGTCCAATGGGGGGAGGGGGAGTTCTTTTTAAGAAATAGCCCTCCGCACCCTGGCAGTCTCTGAACCTCCGCCCCCTTCCCTAGGTCTTCCTGGCTCCCCCCACCCCAGCCCCTCGTCGGACTCCCAGGCCTCGGGGGGAAGGAGCCGCGCGTCCCGTTTCCCCGGCTATAAAGTGAGGGCGTTTCTCTTTTCTAAAGCTGTCTTCAGCCATACCTGACTTCGACTGTCTTTTCCTTTTTCCTCCCCACCCTCCCCACTCTATCAACTGGATCTCTTGTGCGGTTCTTGCCTTTTACAGGGGCGAACGCCTGCGACCTATGAGATCCCCATTTGCTTTTCAACTCTGGCCACACCGCCCCGGCCTTCCTGCGGGAGCGGGCGACTACCTGCTAATTTTAGCCCTTAACCCCGAGTAGAAGCGGATTGCAGTTGGCAGCACCTGATCCGCAAGCGCTCCAAGCCCCGGGCACCTTCTCGGAGCGCGGGGCCGGGAGGCCGGAGGCCCGCACGCAGCAGAGGCCGGGACCGGCCGGAGCCCAGAGCGCGGCTGCACGGCCGCACCAGACGGCGAGGCCCGAGCCCGCCGCTCCGGAGTCTGGAGCCCAGAACCACGGAAAGGCCTCCGCTGCCCGCCCAGACGCCTCAGCTGGGCAGATGCTGCACTCCCCAGATTCATTTTTAATTCATGACATCAGTTTAGGGGCCGTCGGAGCCTCTAAACAGCCTCTCTCCAAACCAAAACAACCACCACGACGCAAATGAAAAGGAGGCGGCCGCCAGGTCCACAACGCGGTCTTCTCTGTTCCCAGGGACCGGGCATTTGGAAAAGCACTTTCCAGAGAGGGACCTGCTGTCCCTCCCGTCAGAGTTACCCCCGCCCCGCCTTTCCCTGGGGCCCAAATTGGACACCAGGGTGTTTGCCATAAAGACAGAACTGGTGTCAACGTGGTTTCGATCAGGACTTTATAACTTTGCATTAAACAATCAAATACACACTTTCAGGGAGATTAAAGGCTCCCCCAAATACTTTTGCACACACAACACATATATAATAAATATTTGTATTTTATACATCCAGAACTGTATACAGTATATGATATATAATGTATAGTTAATTAAACATATTATATGTTAATAAGTAATATAATAATGTAATACAGGAACTAGATGTTAAATATATGTCAAACAGCATAAAATATGATGAAACCATATAATACACGTTATATGTTAAATAATATATATAATATATAATCCCTAATTATATATTGTATATAAAAAATAATACAAATAATACATAATACAAATGGACCATACATAATATATTATAGGTCATATATATTAAACAGCATCTCCTCTGAAATATCCAAGGAGCCAAGGGGACGGGTACCACGGAGCCCCAGGGAGCCTGAGGAGGAGGCAGGCGCACAATGGTCCCCAGATGCTGGTGGCACCACCCCAGTCCTCACTCCATCCCAGCTCCCTACCAGCCCACGTGTCTTGGGGTGGACATAAATATTCCAAATGACTAGCTCCTCACTGGAGTAATGGAGTTAACAGATTATCTCTTACAGAGGTCAGTCTCCAATGAGGGGGGTGGGGGAGACACAAATTTCGTAAATGAGACCCTAGGGCATCCTTCTCCACGGTCACCGCAAGCCCTGAGCATTTGGCGTTTGGTTACCCCCCGCCCCCCAGTGTAAACCTAAGTGTTCTGTCTCAGACATATAAGACAACTTAAAGTGCCATTTTCCAATGTGGGCATTTAGAGGCAATTTGGAAATTGAAACGAATCTTTATATGCAAGACTTGACGTTTCAGAGGCGCTTTAAAGCTGCGGTTAGAAAGGCAGTTACGAAACCCGTGGATGGGCTGCAAGGAGACGATTCAAAGCAAAGCGAAATGCACAGTTAGAAATTTGATATTAACCGCGCACTTCCAAGTAATGCAGCTTAATGATAATTGCTGCGAGTGTTTACTCTTCTCATGCTGAAGAAATAGGAGAAACGTTTTGACAGAGAAGTTACCCTGAAGAGTTTCATCTTTTAAAAGGGGAAAATACCCCAGAGGCCGACGTTGGCTTCCTGGCAAGCTAAAACAGTGTGTGGGGGATTCAGTTTTTCTCCAGTTACCTAGAAGCGGGACCTCAAAAGCAATCGTCTGGAAGACGGGAGTGTGTGTTAAGCGAGAGCTGTTTTCGATGAGAACGCGCAGTGCCCCTCCTCGAGCGGGGGGACCCAGAGACCCTCTCCCGAAGCGCGGTTCCCCGGCCGGAGGCCCGGGCGCACGCCGCCCAGAGCGCCCGGCTGCCGGGGCCGTCCGCCGCCCCGGGGCGCGCCGCCGCGCGAGCCGCTTCTGTTTGCAGTGCCTTTAACTTTCCGTTTCTGGTTCTCTTCCCTTCGAGCGCCCTGCCGCGGAGTGTTAGACAAGCTCTGTCGTCTGTGGGCTCTCACCTCAGAGTCAATATTATCTCAGATGGGCACAATAGACTGGAATGAAAAGCTAATATTGAACCAATGAGGTCCCTGCCCGCGCCGCCGCGATGCCACCCTTTGTTGCGCTGCTCCCGGCGAGCCGCGGGCGGCCGGCTAAGCGGAGGGCGGCTGCGGTCGGGCCTCTCCGGGTCCCCGCCGGGGTGGGGGAGAAGGGCGGACCCGGCGCGGAGGCCTCGGAGGCCCGACCCGGAGGTCCCCTCGGGCCCCGCTCGGCCCCTCCGCCAGCCGCGCGGAAGCTGGGCGCATGGCGTGTCCCCGCGCCCAGACGCGGAGGGGGACTCAAATAGGGGAGCGGGGCCTGGTCCGTCCGACCCCCGGACTCTAGGAGCCCCCGGAATGTGAGTGTGGTGGGCAGGGGTGCAGCTGCGGGGCCCCCACTGGAGGGACACCCCCCCCCCCGCCCCGCTAGCCCTGGGGGCAGCCTGGCCGCTGCCGGTAAATAAAAGCCGCCAGGGCCCAGGCTTGGGGGGGTGAGGTCTCGTCAGGCCGAAGGGGGGGCGGGAAAACCCTCTCTGTGCGCCTCTTCGGAAGCTCCCTGTCCCTGGGCACACTTCTGTCTCCCAGCTAGGTCCGCGCAGGCTGGCCTAGGTAGCCGCGGAGGCAGAGGTAGCTGGACGCGGGGCCTTCGGGCCGCCCTGCTGCCTGGGAGGGGAGCTCGCGCCGCTCCGCTTTTCCCGTCCGCAAGCGCGGCCCCGCGGGTTCAGGGTCGCTCTGAGTCGCCCACGAGAGCCACGCCAGGGTGCGGGGCCACCGAGTCTCGGCCGCGGCCTCCGAGCGCCCGGGCCACCGGGCGTTGCCCTGTCGGCTCTTCAGCTCCCTGGCTGCAGTGAGGCCGCTGACGGCCCGCTTGTGCTTGAATCCGCAGGAGGGGACCAGGGAAGGAGAAAAGGGGCGCGGGGCGAGGCCTGTGGACGGAAAAGGTGGCCTGGAGGACAACGGTGGGGAAGTGGCTTCCAGGCAAGCGCCGGAGTCCCACTACGTGGGGCCGCCTGGACGAACCTCGCGGCTGGCGACGGTTTGGGCGCCCCCGTCCGCCTGCGGGGGGCTCTTCCCTTTCTTTTCTCATTGGCTTGAATGTAGGTAGCTGGCAATACTGGCGGGGGGCGGGGCGGTCCCAGGGCCCCTGGTGGAATGCCCACGGCACGCACGGCCAGGAAGTGAGTGCTTTGTGTCTCCTCTTGGAGCCTCAGTTTTCTTATCTGGAAAATGGGTATTATGACTCCTTCCACATCAGATTCTGAAGTTCACTGGGATCAGGAGTGTGAGCAAATGGGCTTTTAAATGCTACAATTTCTTCTAAACCTTCCAGGCACCCTCTCCAGGTTTCAAGGAGAGCTGCAGGCTCCAAGAGAAAGTCTCCAGTTTCTTTCTTTCTTCAAATGGCCAGGATCCCTTTCTAAGCCCTAGCCTGGCCCCCAGAGTCAAAAAAAAAAAAAAGAAAAGAAAAGGAAAGAAAAAAAAGGGAAAGGTACTGAAAGAAGAAACAGTTCCGTTCCTGAAAGAGGAGCTGGTGGGGCACCAGTGTTTCAGAAGCCATCCCCAGGTTTGATGGCTCATTAGTGCTGACAATCCCAAGGAGTTTCCTAAAAGGACTGAACCCCAATTTACAAGGTCAGTCACAGGTGACAAGAGCGGAGTATCAAACGGAAAGATGCCAAAGAAGGCGGTAGAGGAGTCAGAAGGTGTGTCCCCCACCTTCCATGATGCCCCTGTGGTCTGCTAGACATCTTGCCCAGCCTCCCAGAGCACCTGGCAACAGTCACTGCCCCCGTGGCCCAGTGGGGCTGTAGTTTTAGTGTGGGTGGCGGGGAGGGTGACAAGACTGCCTACACTTGGAGGGGCGAGTGCAGGAGAGACAGAACTATCTCCGCCCCTGCGGAGCGGTCGCCTGAGCAAGACCAGTGGTTCCTAATTCCTGCTTGCCTGTCTGTGTCCATCAGTCTGTCCCTCACTCATCTTTACTTGGCCTTAGACTCACTTGAAGGCAGCTGAGGGAGAAGGAAACGGGGACCTGCTTTGATTCCGTTTCTTTGACTTTAGTAGTGAATCCAGACAGCCTGTGTGTTGAGGGATTGATGCGTTTCAGCGTGATGAAGGAGGTAAAACTCTAGGGTCAGGTCCTGCGTGTAGCTCCAACGGGTCAGTGCCGAGTTCCTGGGTCTGAAGTGTTCGGTCTAAGATTGTCTAGATCTCCGGAGCCCCAGGAGTTCACAAGCTTCTGCTAACATCCAGAGAAGGACAGCACCAGTTACCTGCAGTCGCCTGGGACAGCAAAGGCCCAGACCAGCGTCCAGACACTCCTGGGACCGCTTGGCCCCCAGGTGGACGCTTTGAACAGTCACCTGGAGGATGCCGCCTGGATTTCCAGCGAACCCCGCGAGGATTCCACGACCTCACCTCACGGGAGAGGCTAGCCTGCCCCGAGGCAGATGGGGTCCGCGCGCTCCAGGAGGAAGGGGACGGTCACCCGGCATGTCCGCCGTGGCCGCCCAATCCGTCTGGTGACCAATCGCTACCTCGGCAATAACCACCAGGACCCCTGTCTCGAGCTATCACTGGCCGCCCACGAGGGGGCGCGAAGCTGGGAGAGCCGCGCCCGCTGACCCCAGCTCCCTCTGACTCCACGCCAGGTGGGGCCAGCGCTGGGTTACAGGGGTCCATTCTTTGAACCACCGTGGCTGGGCAGCGGGATCTGGGACCTCGGGCATGGATGTGTGGGTCCATTTGCGCGGTAGTTGGCCATCGGCCTGGCACAGGTGATCATGGCCGCCTCGTCATTTTTAGAACTGAAATCCTTCCCCCTTCCTTGCACTCTTCGGAAAGAAGCCCGACTCCTACTGGAGCTGGGATTCGAAGAGCTGGAGCTGATGGAGGGAGGAGGGACGCATTTCCATGTCGTCCTCTGTACTCTGTAGTCAGTGAGCCTCCATAGACTTCCTCTGCCGGCCCAGACTGCGGTGACCGCAGGAGCTTGGCAGTGGGGCGCCACCCCAGCACTCCCCTGCGCACGGGGCTCAGGGGCTCCGCGCCTATGCCGCCCGCTCCGGCCCTCGCCACTAGGCGCCGCTGCGCGCACGCGGATCCCGGCCCAGGGAGCAGCCTCCAGGGAGGACGCCAGGAAGGGATTTTGCTCTCCTAACAATTTTTTAAAAGAACATGTTCTAAAGGTATGAATTCTTTTCGTTTTCCCACCCTCTCTCTGCGCGTTCGGAGAGGCCTGGTGACTGGGAATCACAGTGGGTTGGAGGAATTCTTAACCGAGCCCTGAGGCCTCTCCCTCCCGGGACACCTTTCCTCGCGTTGGCACTGGGCTTGGGAAAGGGCTCACCCTTCGCGGACGTCCACGCTTCCCATGTTTCCAGTGCGGACTCACGGAACCGGTTCCGACTCACTGGGAGAGTCCTGGATGTGGCGGAGTGCACCAGGTGGGCTGGACCACACCAGGCGGTGGCCTGACAATAATATTTGTTGAATGGGGACTATGCCAAACATTAGCTCACTTAACTCCTCTCAACAACTGTTAAGATTTTGATATTTCCTTTTCACGGATAAGAAAACTGAGACTCAAGAAGGTGGTGGCAAAGGCAGTGACCCCAGGTAGCACCTGGGCATCCATCCCGAATTGCAGGAGGCGATGAATGCACTCCAGGCAGGAAGCTCAAAGCAGATAATTACGAGAGATCCCCCCAAATTTCTGTCCTTTGATGCCTCCCACTAGCCAGGAATCCAGGCTTCTCTCACCCCAGCACCTGCCCAGGGAAGTCCCAGGCCTTTGGGGGGGAGCATGGAGAAACTAGTGGCAGGAACGTGAGACCAGCAATAGCTTATGTTTGCACAACTATGTTGGTTCAGTCTTGAAGCCCAGCAGGGAGCCCTGGAGGTGGGCGGGTAATAATAGCAACATCAGGGACAGGAGCTAACTTTTATTACAGTTCATTATGTGCTAATCACAGTCCAAGCACTTTGCTTGGCCTATCTACTTAAATAACCCCAAGGGCCAAGATACTATTATTTATCTCCAGTTCACAGAAAAGAAAGGCACCGAGAGGTCAGGCAATTTGCTCAAGGTCACCCAGAACTGACTGGTGTTTTTGGGTGGGGCAGGTTCATTACTGTATAACATACAGTGAAATTCACCCTTTGTAGTGTACAGTTCTGTGAGTTTGGAAAAACGCTCAAAGAGGTGTAATTACCACCATAATCAAGAAGTAGAAGGGTTCTATCACTCCTCAAAACAGGCCTGACTTCTACCCTCCACTGCCTCGCGGGCAGCATGGACCAGATTTTTATAGATGACAAGATGGAAGTGGGGAGATGTTGTGGTGTTTGCCTAAGATCGCTCAGCCAGTAAATGACAGATCCCAGATTCAAACCTTCACCTTGGGTCGGCTAGTCCAGCTGTCTGTTTAATGTAGATTCCTGCTTCTACAGAACCCAACTTGAGGTAGTTTGGGGTGGGAAAGAGAGCCCTTTGCCCTAAGATGGAGCCTCAGAAATCCCCACTGCACGCTCCAGTACTTAACCAAACACCCATCCTTTTAGGGCAGCTAGGAAACAAAGAAGGGCCGGATTCTGCAAAGGCCTAAGCCACGAATAAAGTGAGGGGCAGCCTCGAGGTGCAAGGAGCAAGGGTCAAGTTGGCCCAGGGTCCGAGTCCAGACCAGAGTGCCCAGTGCCCTGGTGAGCCTCACCCACCAGTCTGGTTAATGAGTTACTCTCTTAGTTAATTCTCCCGCACGTCAGGGGCGGCAGTTCGAACCTTCCCAAGTTCCTCAGGTCCCGGATTGCATGAATTAGCATCGATTATCTGGCTTCCAGGGCTTCTGCGTGGCCCAAACCCCTTTCTCCCTCGCGTGGGCCGGAGCGAGACTTGGGGCTGGCAGAACTTGGGGCAGAGGAAACGGACCCTGCTGCTCCCTCACCCTTGCCCACCTGCCAGCCACAAGAGACCCCGGGGCAAACCTCCGGGCACTTTGCAAGAGCTGGGTGGCCTGCAGCCAGCCGATATTGCAGGAAGGGAGACAAGGATCCGAGCAATCTGGGCCCTTTCCCCGGGCCAAATGTTCCTGCCTCTGGCAGGAAGAGGAGGGGATCTGGGCTCCAGACTGTGGCTCACTCCCTCGAGCACTCCAGACACTCCTAGCCAAAGGTAGGAAAGGGTTTAAGGGAGTACCAACAACACTTTAGCGCCCAGTCTCTGACTTTTAAAAAAGGTCGAACGCCCTTACATTTTAGACACCATGGCATACCTCACTCCACCTCCCAGACACTAACTGGATCCCCTTTGCCCTCAAGGTCATCTCCTCTCACGCCCCCAGCCAAGATCACTAATACTGGGAAATAAATGGTCATTCCCCACGCTGCAGCCAGGGCAGGGCTTCTAGTACCCCTAGTTTTGACCCTCCATCCTTCCTGGAGAGCCTTCCAAGGAGAAGGAGGACCTCGCCCTCTGGTTCCAGGATCCATGATCTAAGCCCACCTAAATCGGGTGTTTCTTTCTGGCTTTGGAAATGGAGGTCTGACCTCTACCTCCACCCCAGGCTTGCTGGCCAGCAACAGCCAAACACCTTTCAGGGTGGCTTCAGGTTCCCTGCTGGCCTGGGCACGGTGGGGCTTGTGTCCCTACAGCTTAATGGAGGGAGGGATTTCTGAACTGGAGACAGTATCTCTGGAGGTCGGTGGTTCAGGCCACAGGGAAGTACATCTCCAAATGCACCCCACCACGAGGCTGGACTGAACACCCTGCATCCTTGGGCCTGGGGAAAAGGATGGGTGGGTGGGGGGGGGAGGGACAATGCTGCAAAGCAAGACCACAAGAACCTGGGAAGGGTGAAAACCCAGCCACCACCCCAGCCCAGAGCTGGCATCAGAGGTCTGAAGCTTGAGACAGGGTCAGGTTTCTCCAGGCATGAGGGCAAAGCCAAGGCCCACACCTGTCTTGTGTGTGAGTGTGTATATGTGTGCATGCTCTGGGAAAGTTGGGGGCGGTGCGTGGCACATGTGATCTCTGTTAGCTAAGATCAGGTGCTCAGACAACCCCAGAAAACACACTTCAAACTCTCTTGCCTGCGGGGTTTTCCTAAAGGGTTTCCCCTCCCCACCCCAAAACAAATTATGCCTGGAATAAAGAAGTCGAGAAATTGACCTAAACAGAAAAATACAGCGGATGAAACCAGAGACGGTCAGGGGAGACCTCCAGGGAGGGAGGTAGGTAGTTGGGCAAGCAGGGGAGTATGTCCAAAGACCCAGGCCCTCCCCTGATGAAGCTGGTGGTGGAAGCAATGTGGCTCTCAGGACTTTGCTCTTCTCCCCCGCTCCCAGTCGACTTTTCTCGGGTCTCACGGCAACCTAGTCACCAAACACAGGCATTTCTTCCTCCTTTAGAGAAATGGCATGGACCTCTAAGTAATAGATTTAAAGGATGCCAGATTTTTTTTCTCATTAATTGTAAACGTGCAAAATACCTGCTGGTACTTCACTTTAGAAGAATGCAATTGGCAAGAAGAAAAAAAAGGAAAAAGAAGCGGCTGATGAATAGATAATAGATCTTTAACCACCAATAAACAGAGAGCAGCGCCAGCAGCCTGGGGGATGTGATCATAATTATGCCGCTGCGTGAGCCAATGGGGACGAGGGAACTCGGCCCTAAAATCATCCCAAAACCAAAGGCGAGCTCGAAAATGCGGACACGGCCTGGGACCGGAGACGCGATCCGCCGCCGTAGTTGCAAGCCCCGCACAGCAACCCGCCCCTGGCACGACAGATGGCGGAATAATAGTAGAAATAATAATAATAAAACAACAACAGCAGCAGCAATAGTAATGATGACAAAACTAACGCAAGTCATAACGACAGCGTAACGATAATAGTAACACCAAGTCCGCCTTTCCCCTGACCTTGGACCCCCTGGTCCCAGACACCACCCTTAGGAACGGTTTGGGGGAAGGAGGTGAGCACCCTCCCAGAGAGAAAAAGCCGGGAGCCTGTGGGGCTGGTGGGAAGCCCGTCGCCCGGGCAGGGTCTTGACTCGTGTCTCAACTTGCAAACGAACAAACCGGGTCAAGAATCGCGAACGCAGCGGCCCTGGGACCTCGACGCTACGCGTGGTTGGAGGACTCCCCCCAACCCCCGGCCCAGGCTACATCCTCACCTGGGAAACAGCCGGGAGTTCTGCTGGGGGTGGGGACTGAGGTAACCGAACCGCTCGGTTAGCCCTCGCCAGGAATCCACCCCTGCCTGCTTACCCTCGCGGTGCTCCGGGCGGCGATCCCAGCTTCGCGGACGCGGGGCCACGGGGGCCAGCAGCGGCCGAGAGCTAGGCGCGAGGGAATCTGCGTGTCCGTCCGTCCGTCTGTCCCACCAGCTCGGGATCCAGGGGGCCGCATCCGAGGCGGCGCGGGCCGGGGACTCTGCAGGGACCGGGGTGCCCCGGAGGGAGTGGTGGTGGTGAAGGAGGAGGCGGTGGCAGAGGGGGAGGAGGTGGGGAAAGAGGAGGAGGAAGAGGAGGAGGAGGAGGAGAAGAAGGAGGAAGAGGAGGAGGAGAAGGAGGAGAGGAGGCCGAAGGAAGAGGAGGGAGGCGAAAGAGGAGGAGGAGAAGCCGCAGCGGGCGCCGCGGGAGCGAGTGAGCTAGGAGCGCGGGGCGAAGGCGCGGCGAGGTCGGCGGCCTGGCGGGCGCAGGAGGTTCGGCCGAGGCAGCGGCGCCGACTCCGTTCCACACTCGGCCGGGATCCAGGCCTCCGGGTTCCCGGGCGCTCGCCTCCCTCTGACGCACTTTAAAGAGTCTCCCCCCTTCCACCTCAGGGCGAGTAATAGCGACCAATCATCAAGCCATTTACCAGGCTTCGGAGGAAGCTGTTTATGTGATCCCCGCACTAATTAGGCTCATGAACTAACAAATCGTTTGCACAACTTGTGAAGAAGCGAACACTTCCATGGATTGTCCTTGGACTTAGGGCGCCCTGCCCGCCTTTTGCAGAGGAGAGAAAACTTTTTTTTGCCTCCCCCGAGAAACTTTCCCCCCTCCTCCCTGCCTCCAACTCCGATCCCCCCACGCCATCTCGCCAAAAAAAAAAAAAAAAAAAAAAAAGAGAGAGAGAGAGAGAGAAAATTACCCCAATCCACGCCTGCAAATTCTTCTGGAAGGATTTTTCCCCCTCTCTCCAGGTTGGGCGCGTTTGGTGCAAGATTCTCGGGATCCTCGGCGTTGCCTCTCCCTCCCCCCTCCCCCCTCCTTTCCTTTTCCTTTCCTTTCTTTCTTCCTTTCCTCCCCCCACCCCCACCCCAAACAAACAAGTCCCCAATTCTTGTCTGTCCTCGCCTCGGGCAGCGGGCGGCGGAGGCAGCGTGCCGCGGTCGCCGGGAGCCGGGAGCCTCGGGCGCCCGCTCCTCGGCGCAGCATGTTCCAGCCGGCGCCCAAGCGCTGCTTCACCATCGAGTCGCTGGTGGCCAAGGACAGTCCCCTGCCCGCCTCGCGCTCTGAGGACCCCATCCGTCCCGCGGCGCTCAGCTACGCCAACTCCAGCCCCATAAACCCGTTCCTCAACGGCTTCCACTCGGCCGCCGCCGCCGCCGCCGCCGGCAGGGGCGTCTACTCCAACCCGGACTTGGTGTTCGCCGAGGCGGTCTCGCACCCGCCCAACCCCGCGGTGCCCGTGCACCCGGTGCCGCCGCCGCACGCCCTGGCCGCCCACCCCCTGCCCTCCTCGCACTCGCCACACCCCCTCTTCGCCTCGCAGCAGCGGGACCCGTCCACCTTCTACCCCTGGCTCATCCACCGCTACCGATATCTGGGCCACCGCTTCCAAGGTACGTGCCACGTCGCGGGGCTGCAGCGCGCAGCGTCCTGCACTGCCCTCGGCCTGCGCCGGGTGGGCGCTTGGCAAGGCCTGGGAGGAGGTTCCTCCAGCTCGCGGGCCTGCGCGCCCTGTTCGGAAACTGGGCGGCGAGGGGCCGGGCATGGCGCTGGTCCCCAGTCTTCGAAGCTGCGGCCGCTTTGGGGGCTGGCCTGGGGCCGCTGGACCCCTTAGAGGGGGGCGCAAACGGAGAAGTTGTCCCCGAGTGCTCTCGGGTGGAGACGGGCTGGGACAGCCTTCTCTGAGCGCCGGCCGCCCAGGAGTCCCGGAGCCCGCGGGGTACCCAGGCTCTCCGTCTCCGCCGCGGTGCCCTTGCTGTCCTAGCTCCGAGGGGCACGGCCCCGGCCCGCCCGCCTGGTTCGCCTTCGCCTGCGTAAGACCCTGTTCGCCAACCACTCCTTGTCCCTCCAAGCCTAGCCCCGCGACTTCTCAGTTCCCGACCCTCTTCGGGCGGCGAGGAGACCTTCGCGCCCCCAGAGCGAAGCCTAAGGGTTTGTTTTTCCTTTTTTTGGAAGCCTGGGGAGGAGCCCGGAACCCTCGCGGGTAGTAATCTCCGAGGCTCGGCACTCTCGCCAAGACCTGCTCAAATGGGGGGCAGAGCGTCCTGGGCGGGAAGGCAGGTCCGGTCTGGTTTTTGTTTTTGTTTTAAAAGAAATGAACCGTATCAGGAGACGGGCTGGACGAAAAGATCTGTTTAAGTGTTTACACTTCTTGCTATTTTTTTTATTTGTTTGCTTTTTTTCTCTGGGTGAGGGTAGGAGGAAAGTTAAAACTCTAGTAAAGGGGACGAGTAATTAGTTTAGTGGTCGGAGCTGGGGGGAAAAGACCTGCCTCCCGCGACAGCCGATCAATACTCCACGGCTTGTCCATTCATTAACCCTTTGCGTTCCTGCCAGAGCCTAGAATCCGGTAGATGCCACCGCCACCCCCAATTACAAACAAAACAAAACAAAACAAAAACAACCTTTCATCCTAATTCCGGGACCGGATTTGCCTCCATTCTCGCCTAAACTGTCGGTTTGTTTTTCTTTGTTTGGGTTTTTAGTGAATCGATTTCCCACCCTCCTGAGTGAACCCGAAACTACTCTGGCTTTGCTCACAAAGTTTATGGGTCCTCTCCTCATTCTCTGCCAGCTACGCTCTTGGTGCCCCCACCAGGCCCGAAGTAGCCGGGATCTTCTGGGACCGCGGACAGTCCCATAGGGCGTCCGCAACTCGGCAGCCCCTGGGTTTCGATCCCTTCGCTGGCATCTTCTAGTTCTCCGGAGCGGGGCAGTGCTGAAGCCGGGTCCTCGGGAGGCAGTGGCTGCGGAAACCCGGCGCACCGGCCGGCGAAATTTCGGTCCCGGCCGGGCCGCAACCCCACGCCCGGCCTCTGCAGTTTCCGGGAGGGGTAGAGACTTAAATAATTCAAAATTAAGTTCCCGAGAAAACTCTGGATCGCGGCCCGCCGCCTCTCTACCCCGGGGGTTAAAGTTACGTGAGGCTAGAAAAAAGAGAAAGTTTCTCTGGGTCTTGGGCGCCAATCCCGGGGCCTGGCTCTGCTGCCCCTCCTCTGCCCCGAGCGCCCGGGCGCGGAGGTGGTGAGGCCCGTGGCGCCAGGGTGGCTGCGAAGCCCGCCGGGGTCAGGAGCCTGGGGACTTGCCCCGCCCGGGCAGCGGCTGGATGGGGACCGCACAGGTACGGGCTCGGTGTTCCGGGGCGGGCGGCTGGGCCAGCGTCCTCTTCGCGCACGTCCGGAGGGCCCCGGGTCCCCACGGGCCGAGCCGCCCCGGCCGCGCAAAGGCCATGAGCGCTGTGCCCCGCCAGCCCGGCTCGGGAGAAGCGCGCGGCCCCCGGCGGGCCAGGACGGTCCCCTCTAACGGGACTTCTGCTGTATCTCCGGCAGGGAACGACACAAGCCCGGAGAGCTTCCTTTTGCACAACGCGCTGGCCCGAAAGCCAAAGCGGATCCGAACCGCCTTTTCCCCGTCCCAGCTTCTGAGGCTGGAACACGCCTTCGAGAAGAACCACTACGTGGTGGGCGCCGAGAGGAAGCAGCTGGCGCACAGCCTCAGCCTCACAGAAACTCAGGTGAGCGAGGGGTGCACCCGGCGACCCCATCCCACATCTCTGGCCCCACGCAGCTAGCACACAAGTGTGGAGCTCCGAGAGGGTCTTCGGCAAGGAGCCCGGGAGCTGGTTCCACGCTTGGGTTCAGAACGTTTAAGTTTGGAGGTGCCTGGCTTCCTTGGGCTCCAGCAAGGGACTCTAAGCCGACCCACCCCGGGCGCTGCGGAGACCGGCTGAGTAGCTCCCTCCTGTCCAGCTGGGCATGACTTACAGTTCTTGGTTAAGACACCTGTGCACTTTTGCTGAGACTTTCGTTTAGAGTCTGGGGACGGGGCTGGGCTCCGATAGCAGGAGAGCCCAGAAGGGTGAGGGGCGAGGGTGGGGGGTGCATGAGGCTCGAATCCGGAGATGTCTGGGAATAGGTTAAATGCGAGTTCTGTGCCACTGCAGACCCAAGGTTCACACCGACGGCTCCAGTTACTCCCCTTGAGGGGATCGGAGAATCAGAAGGCAGAGAGAGGCCAGACATCCTAGGCGCATCCCTAAATCAGCGAAAGAGAGCTGGAAGGCTGCAGAGAAGGGCTGCCTTGGGGGACAGACCCTGGCGGCGCAACAGGGCCCGGAGGCGGGCCTGGCTCTGGCCTGCTGGGGTCCGGGAGGAGGCTTAGGGCTACAGTAGGAGCTACTGTACGTGGAGCTGCAGGGCAGGGTCAAAGTTCCTGGCAAACAGTAACGTTTTGGGGCAGATTAAGTTGTAACACTTTTTCTGAGAGGCGCAAAGAGGTCGAGGCTTTTGTTTTTAAAACGTCCCCCTGGACAAAACCGAGGAGGGCCTCGCGGGTTGGTGCGGGGCCCGGCACAAGGCGCGGCCCGGCTGATTTCTCCTGGATAGCCGAGGCCGCGGTGGTCTTTGTCCGCCTCGCTGCCCACGCTGCCTGGAGTCTTTGTGTGCGTGTCAAGCCCCGAGCGCACCGACGCGCGCCTTGGGCGAGCGCCGGGGAGAAATGAACCGTCCTCCCCCTCAATTAGCAAACTCAAAGCAAATTAAACTCAGCCTTGTTCCAGCTCGGCTTTTTCATGGGGCGCTTTGGGGGACTGGGGCACTGGGGAGAGCAAGCCGGGACCTGGGCCGGCCTTCTAAAAGGAGGGAGTGGGGCGGGCTTCAGGGGCCCGGGCTTCGGCTTTCGGGAAGGGACAGGCCTGGGGGCAGGAGAGTGCTGTCACCAGCGTTTCCCTCACTGTACTTTACTGCTGGGAAGCTGGGACAATGTTGGTGTCTCGTCTGGTGGCTGAATGGGGACCCACTGCCCAGCTCCCCCAGAGGGTGATGGGGATGGCAGCCCAGCCCCACATCGTTGCTCCCTGGACCTCTAGCAGCTGCTCTGGGGAGCTGAGGCCTCCAGCCCTGCTCTGATGGGAGGTGATGTGAGCAGGGTGTGAGCTTGGGCCTGGTGGGTCCTGGGGCTGGTCCGGAGGAGGGAAGGGAGGGAGCTCCATCTCCTCTTCTCTTTCTTAGTTTCTGTCTCACTTCCTCTTTATCCCAAGGTCTTTCAGCAGCTTTCACTTTTGAGCTTCTTTCCTAGCTGGAAAGGTACAGCTGGGCTGGTCCCCAGGCCTCTGCATCCCACCATCCCCCAGGCTTCCTCCAGTACTCCCCTGCCCCCCAACTCGTGCTCACCTGCAAGAGTCCTGGGCAAGGAAGAGGAAGCTCAGGCAAATCCTGACTGCCTACCCAGGGCCGAGGCCTTGCAGAGGAGGTGCTATATTTAGGCAATGCTGCGGAAACAGACAAAATAGAAAGCACATTGGGCCTTGCACAGGAAAGCTGCTGCAGCCGGCCGGGAATAAGGTCTTCCCTGCACTGGCTAGGTAGAGGGAGTCAGGGACTTGTCTCTTTTTATTTTCCTTTACTTATTATTGTTGTAGGGGTTTCCCAGGGTTTGTAAGGCTTTTGCTCTCAGCAGGAGGTGGGTGTCCCCTTCAGAGCCAGGCGAGAGAGCAGGAGCACTGTGCCCTCTGGGCCACCTGGCCTGGGGCAAGCGCCCCGCCAGGGCCCAGGCGGGTAGGGAGCCAGGCTTCCTAGCTGATAGCACTAGGAGCTCGGCTCCCAGAAGGGAGGCCTTGGGGAGGCCCGCCCTTTGGATGCACAGCTTGGGGACTGGGCTCTCGAAGGCACCACAAGGAGGAGGAAGCGGTAGGAGGGCAGTGTGGAGAAACTAATGCGCCCCATCTGCCTCTCGTCCACAGGTAAAAGTATGGTTTCAGAACCGAAGGACGAAGTTCAAAAGACAGAAGCTGGAGGAAGAAGGCTCAGATTCGCAACAAAAGAAAAAAGGGACGCACCATATTAACCGGTGGAGAATCGCCACCAAGCAGGCGAGTCCCGAGGAAATAGACGTGACCTCAGATGATTAAAAACACAAACCGAACCCCACAGAAACGGACACCACGGAGCAAAACAGAGACAGGGAGAGGAGGGATAGAAGAAGAAGAAGAAGAAGAAGAAGAAGAAGAAGAAGAAAACAACCTACAAAACAAAAACAAACCGCACACACACATTCACCGAGAAGAGGAAGAGGGAGTCAGAGAGAGCTTTGGCGCGTCGCAGACTTTGGGCAGCGAGGGCGCAGGGTCCTGATCCCAGGCTGTGTGGAGATGGCAGAGGACGCAGGCTTCTTGATCGACATGCAACCCTTGTCTAAAGAGGCAGCTGAGTGAGAGAGAGAGAGAGAGAAAGAGAGTGAGAGAGAAAGAGAGTGAGAGAGAGAGACCCAAATGTGGCACAGCCGAGGGCGCTCTGAACAAGGGAAGCTGTCAGTCAAACGCCAACCCAGCGAGACAAGATGATTGGCAGGTATTCCGTTTATCGCAGTCCTGATTTAAAAAAAATAATGATAATAATAATGATGGTAAAAGAAAACCCCAACCAGGCACAGGACTTTTTCTTTTGCACTTCGCAGAGTTCCCCCCCAGTCTTTAAAAATAATTAGTAATACTAGCAATCGAAATTCCATATCCAGCCCCATCCCACACCTGTTCAAAAACTTGAATTGCATGTAGCAGTTGTTGGGCGAATGGTGTCTAAAGACAGAAAATGAATTGTAATTTTCTTTTCCTTTTAAAGACAGGTTCTGTGTGCTTTTTATTTTGATTTTTTTTCGAGAAATGTGCAGTCTGTAAACACTTTTTGATACCTTCTGATGTCAAAGTGATTGTGAAAGGTAAATGAAGTAGGCTCAGCGATAGTGGTCCTCTTACAGAGAAATGGGGAGCAGGATGGGGGGCTGGGGGTGGCGGGGGAGGGTGCCCACAAGAGGAGTCAGGACTTGTGCTGGCAAAGAAAAACCCTAAATTAATTCTATTTCTTGAACATTCCCTTTCCTAACATCCCGAAGGCTTAAAACCAAGAAGTAAACTCCTTTTGGTGGTTGGAGAGATTGGCCAAATTCAACCATTCGCTGTAAAGGCCATTCCCAAACTTTAAATCTATCTGTTGCAAAATCTGAAGGACTGTAGTTAGCGGGGATGATGTTAAGTGTGGCCAAGAACATGGCGGCAAGTTTTCAAGCACTGAGTTTCTATTCCAAGATCATAGACTTACTAAAGAGAGTGACAAATGCTTCCTTAATGTCTTCTATACCAGAATGTAAATATTTTTGTGTTTTGTGTTAATTTGTTAGAATTCTAACACACTATATACTTCCAAGAAGTATGTCAATGTCAATATTTTGTCAATAAAGATTTATCAATATGCCCTCAGAGTAGTCGTTTTGAGAAATTGAAGTGAGTTCTTTTTTTTTTTTTTTAAAGTATCTATAATTTGAGTGTGGTCCTTCTCCAATGAGGCTCAAGAAACCCAGGCTCCTCACCCACAAAAGGGCCAGACTGATGGATTCTTGGGCATTTTAAAGAGAGATGAGGGTGAAAAAGGGAGAGGATTAGGAAAACTTAAGTCCTTCAGAAAAGGGATGGGAGAAAAGTTTTCCAACCAGACCTCGGCCCATTGCAAGGCTCTCTGAGGGAGTTTGAATTCCAGGTTAAAAAATGCGTACTTCTCTTAACTTCTAGTTGTTGTCGTTGTTGTTTTAATCCGGACATATAGTTAAGCGTAGAAGAATATTCCCCTAGGATTGGAGGAAACACTTAGCAGGATCAGAATCCTGGGACTTTTAAACTGTGCTTCTGACTTCAAACCCCGAAGTATAAGCTCCTCCCCCCCCCACCATCTTTTCCTTCCTTCCCTTCCTTCCGTTCCTCCCTCCTTCCCTTCCTTCCGTTCCCTTCCTTCCTTCCCTTCCTTCCTTTTCTCCTTCCTTCCTTCCTTCCTTCCTTCCTCCCTCTCTGTCGGGCCCCAATCTGCTGAAGGTGAAGAGGCAAGCCCAAGGGCCTCAGCAGCCTTATAAGGCAAGCATTCCGAGAAACCTTCAACTCTTAATTTTAACATTAAAGAGAAAGTTGTAACCAGTCTTGGAGGAAACTTAGCTTTTTTCACTCCTCCTTCCCCCTTCTGGGGGTACGAGGTTGTTTTTGCATGCTTCATTTGCTTCTTATCCTGATAGGCTGCATTAATCAGTTTTATTTCCATTGATAGAGAAACCTCGTCTGTTCTGTTCGAGCTACAAAGCGTCCTGCAAGCTTTTGTGAAAGTGCAAATCAGTTTAAGCAATTATCATACCAGGAATATGAAGGGGAAAGAGGAGGCCTTGCCCAGTGGTCTCCTTTAATCTCTTAATCCACGAATCCAGGGGGGCCGCCTGGACATAATTTAGGACAATCTCCCCACCCTTTACACTGTGATAAGGCCAAGTTACAATGCAGGGCAAAAATACAAGCTTTGTTAACACCCTGCCTTGAAAAGTTAAGATTAGACATTCCGTGCACGTGTGGGGACTATAGGGCACTATGGAAATTTTTCTTTCTTTTTTTTTTTTCCTCCCCTCCTCTCTTCTAAAGTAGAATTCATTCTTGGTTTCTCTCTCTCTCTCTCTCTCTCTTTTTTTTCTTTATCTCTGCCTGTCTCTCCTTTTTTTCTCCGTCTCGTTTCTTCTGGAGAACCCTGGCTGTCCATGGCACATTTTCACGCAGACTGCTCTGGGAAGGTGTGTGTGTTGTGGGGGACACTTGGCTGTAGGAGGATGCGAGCTGCCTGGAGAGTTCCAGGCTTGCTTCTCAAAGGGACAGGTGCTACCCTGGGTATCCTGGAAACTCAAGTGGGCTTTCCAGCTGCTTTGACAAGGAGACCTCCCTGTCGGGTGGCTGTCCCCAGTGCTTTGCAGTCACCGCGACACAATCTCTTCCCCTTTTCTTAAACAAGTTACCTTCTCCTTCCACTCATTTCCCCAAACCCAGAATGCCTCAAACACGGAGCACAGACATGTCAAAATTCCGACTGGCCTTTCCAGAAAAAAAAAAAATTCCCATCTTAATAAAAGGCTTATTTCTGCAGAAACTATATACTTTTTTTAAGTACAAGAAAAGGTATAGGGTGACCAAGATTTTTTTCTTTTTTTTTTTTTTGGTAAATGTCCTATGTAGTGTAACAGCAATAAAATCATCAGAGAATACTATTAGCTCTGAAAAAAAAAAAAAAAACCTAAAAGCTTTATTACAAACCAAGCTTTGAAAATAGGGGGGATTAGGCGGCTGAAAGGGTCCCACAATGGTAAGAAGAAAAGGTTTCATGCTAATGAGGTTAATGCCCTTTGTATCTCAGGCCTCCACATCTTCATTACGCGCTATCTCCGGCTGCACCGAGCGGCTCAGAGAGCCGCAATCCACTCCAACGCCCCCCTTCCCGGCCCAAAGAAGGATTTGATAGCAGCTCTGTTCAAACTAGATAATTATATCTTTTCAAGTCGGAATTAAGATAAAGAAAGTGAAGCAGAGGCGGCTCGCCTTGATCCACTGCAAACAAATTTGGCGCACTTTCGAGTCCTTCCCCCGCCTCAAAAAGGCAGGACAGTCAGCTTATTAGCCGCTCGTTTGCTTTATTAATTCATCTATTTAAAGTGGCAGGATTAGAGCGTCTAATGTGGACGCGGGCTGCCGTGGCGTTGAGGAATATAAATATTTGCGAGATGCCATCCCACGATGACTATCTGGGCGCAGGGCGCGGGGCAGGGTGCGGGGCGCGTGTGCCTTGCGGCTGCGTGCCCTCCGCAGTGAGCGCATGAGAGACTGGAGCCCTTTGGGCAGGGGTACGTGGGAGCTGGGTGCCCCAGGTCTGTGTGCTACTGCGTGGTATACGGGTGCCAGGCCTGCGGGCTCTACGGGCATCGAGGGGCAGGTCGTGCGTTCTTCCCTGCACATGGCGGAACTGCACGCGCGTTGCCTTGTGTCCCGCCTGTTACCCCAAATGGGGATGTCGGTTACATTTGATCCGCATCCTGCTCCCTTGTTGATTGCTGGTGGGCCTTTCCCGTGTAGCCCCCTGAGCCAAGTGGATTTGGGGTGGGTTCTCCGTTGCGTTACCCTGAGAAAGTCAAGCGGAGTGTACGGTGCCCGTGTGCCCCTGCGAGGTTCTCCTGCCAGGTACACGCGGCCTCCGAGTGCGTTTCTCGCTTGGGGTCCTATTCCTCCGCAGCCAAGGGTCCGGTATGCAGGCGCGGGGCGGGCGGGGGTCGGAGTCGGGCTTTTCCGAGGCACCAGAAACTCCTGGGGTGGCAGAAGCCTTGGGACCTCCGGACGGTTCCCCCTTTCTGCCTTTCCTTCTGGGTGTGCGGTGCCCCCAGCTCCCTCTGACTCTGCTCCTGGAAGCCGAGCCGAGCCAGAGCGGGAGCGTTGGCGGCCACCCGGAACCTGCGGGCCACTTTTGTGCTAGGGGCGGATTGTGGCAGGCAGACGGCCACGCCAAGTGGGCCTGGCAGAAACGGGGCTCGGGCCTGCGCGCGGCCCTGGAAACCTCGGCTCCTCCCCGTCCCCGCCTCAGAGTCGCAGGAAACAAAGTCTCCCGAGGCGCGGGCCGACTGGGGAGGGACTCCGGCGGCTCGGGCCCCGGCCCGCTCCGCGGTGGGGGCATCTGGGCTGGGCTGCCCGCCTGTGGGCAGTTTCAAGTCGGAATAAGCAGGTGGAAGTAGCTAGAGTGAGAGGCTAGGCTCGTGTGTTGGTGTAGGTGGAGTGCCTGGGTTAGGTCCCTGAAAGAGTTGTGTTCGCGTGGAGATGGAATTGTGTGTCTGAGCCAGGACTTAAGTCGGGATACGATGCGGAGGTGCTGAATGTGCTAATGGCGTGTTTGAGGCCGAAGAGGTCAGGGCTACCCCTGTGGGTTGTGTGAGTGAGTCAAGGTGTCCAGCTTGCCTTGGGCATCGAGATTATATCGAGGTAGGGCGACACCGTGCAGCGGCGAGGCTCTAGTGTCCACGGAGGTGGAGAAATGCACTTCGTGTTCGGAATGTGTGTGCCAGAGTCCGGTCGCAGAGGGTGCCTCTGGGAGTCCGGCTCTAGTTGTGGATCGCAGGCAATGGGAAGGCCCTCAGCGTGTGTGTGAACCGCGGGAACATTTCTCTGTGTTTGGGTGGAGGTCCCCGTGGGCTGGCGTCGCTGCCGGGCACTGAGGGCAGCTTTTGTACCCCTGGGGATGTAGGCGTGTGTGTGTCCAGCCAGAAGCCGGGGTTCACGTATGGTTCCTACAGCGCACCACTCGCTCCGGAGTTTGGTAACAACAGCCGTTTTGGGGTAACTGCGCATTTTTCTAGGCCGGCCTTGATCATTCCCGCAGTCAGCCTTAGATTTACTTGGGTGCCGCCTCTGGGCAGCGGCGGGCCTGGCGGGAGAGGGAAAGGGGCCTGTGAGGTCGGGGTGCCGCGAGGCCGAGCTGCGGGGCCGCTGGTGTAGGCCCAGGGCTCGGCCGCCGGATTTACCTCCCCCAACCAAACCCGCAGCGAGGGGAAGTGGGAGTTTTGAGAACCCGCTGACCCCAGCCGTGACCCCGCTCGGGGAGGCGGCTTCTCCCGGCGCGACCCTGTACGCCGGGAAACCCGAGGCGGTGCCACGCTTGAAAGCGAAAGGTCCATTCATCAGCCGCGCCCCAGCGTCTAATTGGCCTTTTGTTCATTAGTGCCGATTGCCCAGCGGGAGTGGGAAGGGGGCTTGGGAGGGCCCCGGGGGCTGCAAGCAGGGGTGCTTGGCGCCTCGGGCCGGGGGTCCGGGTAGGGCATGGCGCGTCGCACTCCTCCGAGGGGGCGCCAGAGCGCGCCAAAGATCGCGCCCACGTGCAAGGATGCTCGGCGGGAGGCTGGTCTTCCAGCGTCCGGGCCGGATCCTCCGAGCGGCCGGAGACCCACCGCCCCGTCCTTGCCCGCACTTCCACCCGCAGACCCAGCCCACGTCTTTCCTCCTCACCCTCGGGATTTCAGACCGGCCTTCCTGCCTCTCAAGTTCCCAGCTCAGGCGCTGGCCTTGGGGCTGGGCTGGGCTCACGGCCCGCCTTTCTTCAGGCTTCTAGAGTTCTTTCGACCTGGTCTTGCCTCCTACCCCAGAGCGACTCTGGGTTCCCCTCCCTGGACACCAACGACAACACAGTCCTGTCGGGCCAGTGCCCTACTTCTCTGGGTGGGAAATTGAGAGCAAATTTTGGCCGGGCAGGGAGGTAGGAGTTGCCCCACTCTTCTGGGATCAGATGGAGGAGGAAACCCAAGCCTCCAGTGCTCCAAGTTCTAGCTCTTTCTCCAAATCACCTTACCTTCTTGCTCCCCATCTCCTACCCAGTGTCCACATCAAGTCTTAGACATCCCCCTCTGCACCCACACCTACTGCCCCTCCGCACACCGCGGGAGGAGTCGGAGAGAGAAAGCGCAGGGGTAAGGGCTCCTCCCAGCATAAGCCCAGAGGTCCAGACGCACCTGAAGGGCCCGGGAGGAGCCTGGAGTGGGGATGGGTTAGCTCTTGGAAAAGGGTCCAGGGCCCCCAGCCCCATGTCTTCCCTCTCTTTCCCTGGAAAGATAGGGTTTCCTGGCAGTGGTCTGGCTGCCCGGTGTCTCCCGGCTCCCTGCCTCAGCCCCGTGCCAGGCCACCCATGCCCCCAGCCCGTTTCAGGCCCTATATATAGCGCGGGTCTCCATAGCCCTCTGCTGGACCTGACGTCAGGAAGAACTTGATCTTGCCTGCTTTGCTCCTGCTTCTGAAACTGATCCTCGAAATGAGAGAACAGACTCTACACAATTCCCATGGCCTTGACATAAGGTACAGCGATAAATATACACCACTAATGAGCAATTACCATATAATCACCTTCCAATTAGCTCGCATAATGATGAATTAAACATTCTAGCAGGCGGGATTAGGTTTCTTACTTTGTATATTATTTACGAAGGCTATAGCTTCTGCAAAGAACCAAATATCAAATTAGATGGGGAATTTTCCTTGGGGGTAATTATGCATTCAGGCCAGCGGCTGTGTTCTGGTCACTTGTCAAATGAGGCCTGCAACGTACTGACCAGTTCGTTTGGGCATTTATTTCCCCCCTTTCCTCTTCTCTCTTTAGGTGCAATTGCCTTTCCTTTCCCTTTTACCACCCTGGCCCGCAGGGAGGATGGGGGCTTGGGGGAGGGGGGAGGCGGGGTTTGGGGAGGGACCTCGGTCTCGCAGGGAGGATGCGGTGCAGGCTTGCGGCCCTCTCAGCGCCTGTCCCTCGCGCCTTGCCCCCTCTGGTCCCGGGTCCCCTTCCTCACCGGCGGGAAAGGACGCCCAGGGCGCATCCTGGGGCCTCGGAGCGGTCCGAGCTTTCGGAGAAGAATCGCGCGGACTCGGCGCTACTGCGGAGCTCGCGGCCCGGGCGGCTGCCCTCCCAACCCCCCGCGGGCGACCTGCTGCTCCGGGGGCGCGGCGGCCGAACCTCCCCCAGGCCCCCTCGGGCCCTCAGTGCGGGCTAGTCGGCCTCCACCCCCACTGCCGCCCCAGCAGCAGCGGAGAAGGAGCGCGTGTGTCTCCGTGTGTCGGGCGGGGGGAGGGATACTGAAACAAACAACAAACCTCCACCCGCCCGCCCGCAGCCACCTCTCTTGTTCGGAAATGAATTTTGGCAAGAGATTAGCTCCTAATCTGATCTAACGCTGCTGACATTTGGGAAGAAGATGAAAATGGCAGCTCAATTTCATTCAGAAACGGGGTCACTTCGCGGGGCTCCGCTCTGCTCCCCAGAGAGTGTGGATGCTCCTCCCTCTCGCCCCTAAACCGGAGGAGCTAGCCTGGAGCTGGGGGACAGGCAGGAGGCCGGGACTGCCCCCCCGCCCCAACAGTCAGCTGGTGGTTCTGGGCTGGACCCTGTCCAGTCCCGGTTGAATGGTGGAGGTAGGAGGGCGGTGTTGGCTGGGGCATCATCCTCCCTCCTCCCTCCTCCCCCTGCCTCTCTTCAGGGTACCGTGCTTGGACAGAGGCTGGGGCTCCTGGGTCCCCATTAGGTCTCTTTAGGTCGGAGAGCCTCTTTCTTGCAGGGAGGCCCGTGGAAAGTAAGAAGTCAGGAGTCGCCCCACGGTGAGGTCATTAAAGCCAGGTGTCTCAAGGCCTGCTTCCTGTTCCTCCCCTGGGCTCCCTGGGCCCACCTAGGGGCTGGGGGTGTGTGTGTGGTCAGACCTTGCAGCCTGGACAGAGGGTCTGGCTTATTGACCTGGACATAACCTCCCCTCTGTTTGGCTCCAAGAGGCTGTGAGGTCCTGGGAGGTGGGAATCAGGGCTTCCTGGAGACAGTACCTCCCTTTCCCCTCGGATACCCACGCGCACCCACGGCAGGCAGACTCAAAAGGTGGGCAGGCCATGTTCTTGGCCACCTAGAGGGCCCCACAAGGCCCAGCCTCTCCCCTCAGCTAAGACTGTGCAGGCAGTGGCCTCATCCTAGTGCCAGGTAACAGGGGACAGGGGGAGTCACTTATGGGGGATCCTGCTCATTGGGTCCTGTTCTTGAGCCAGGATTCCTGGGGGCCTGCCTGTGGGGTGCCAGGCCTGGGATGGGGGGTTGAGGGCATCATCATCATCAGCCCAGGACAAGGACAAGCTGAAGGCTCTGTGCTTCAGTTCCCTGGAGTGAACATAATAAGGAAGAGAGTTTTGTGCCTGAGTTTGGTTGTGTACCCAGCGTGCATGAGTGGCTGTACCCGAATGTGCTCACACAGCACGTGGGGCACACACATGGATGTATAAGTGGGCACAAGGCCTTGGGGAACAGGGGCTCCTGCAGCCCATACTGTGTCTACGAAGCTGAGGAAAAGGCATCCCTTTTGTGCCCTGGAGAGTGAGGTGGGAGCTGGATTTCAGGGAGCATTTCCCGCCCCCCCCCCCCCCAGCACCCGGCCTTTTAGGCAGCGCACACTCTATTCCATACACTTGAGTTTGGGCAGGGTTTCTGTGTGTTGGCTCTGATATTATTGAAAGTGCCTTTATTATTGAGAATCAGCTTTGTTCTGAGCTGTCCTTCCGTCACTGGTGTGCACTTAGCGGGGGACTGCCCCTTGCCCCCTCCCTTTACCCAGCCTTGGGGTTCTGGATGACACTGCCCTGGGTCTCAGTCACTATGGAGTTACTGCACGTCACGCAGAGGGGTGGTAACCGCAAGTATGTTTGGGGGGGGGATGCTGAGTAATTAATTGCAAAGGCACGTGTGCATGTGAATGTTTGGGAGTGCATGAGTGTTAACACTTTGTGTTTGTGGGTGAGAACCTGCAAGAGTGTGTGTGTGTGTAGGTGAGCATAGGGTGACCGTGGCAGGAAGGCATGACTACGTGTGTGGGTGGGGACCATGTAAGGGGTTGGGGGTGCAGCTGGCTTTGCTGCCCTGGTTCTCCTGGCCTCATTGGGCTCCCTTTGGTCGGCTTTGCAAAGGGCTCACTCTGCACCACTTCTTGTCCCCTGCTCTAAATGACTGTGCTTCTGTCTTCATGAGAAACAGAAGTGGTGACCAATGCTGCAGATCAGTTCAAGCGGAAGGCCACGGCTGCGGAAAAGGCACCATGTTGACTGAGACATCGTTTTCCGTACCTCTCCCTGGGGCAGCGCAGAGGGGACTTATTCAGCTCCAGGGAACTCCTGGCTATATGTGTGTGTGTGTGGGGGGGTGATCAGTACTGAAATTTATGGAAAGCCAGAGCACTATCAAGGCCCTTCTCTGCCCACCACCCTGCCACCCACACAACCTGCTCCCCTCCCCCTCATCTTGAGTTTTCCCAGCTGAGAAGGAGATTTTCTTTAGCATGGACTACAGGCCAGACCCACGGGGCAGCCTCACGAGGGTAGGAGTGGCTAGACCAGCCTGCACATGCGTGATCTGTGTGTGTGTAGGGCCACGACTGAGGTCTTCATTTGCTCACCGTCCATCAGCTGTCTGAACCGGTTTCTTCCGAGCGAGTTCAGTGTAAACCTCAGGAAGAAGAGTCCAGAGAAGTTACTAGATTCCAGGCCCCAGGGAAGGGAACAGGTGAGGCCAGGAGCCTCCGGGAGTTTGCATCTGGCCCTGAGGCTCATCTCAGGAGCTCTGACCCCTTCCCTGGCCCCTGGGCTAGATCGTAGGCCAAGTGTGAGCAGGGAGTGAGCAGCCATTGTTTTGGCTTTAAATACCTACTATGTGCCAGCACTTTAGAAGCACTCGGTCAACCTATGCCCTCCCTCTGCCATCGGTCAGGCTCTTGTTACTGGCCTCCTGCCCGTTGCTTTCTCTGGCCTCTCTTTCTAGTGCAGATGGATGCGGAGATGGAGGACAGCTGGGCCAGGAGAGGCCCTTGTGTCCTTCCCTCCCAGGTCCCGGACTCGCTCTCTCCTACCAGCCAAAGAGGCTAAGCCAGGGTGGTGCTGGGGTCACCCAAAGAAATAGGAACTAAGATAGCCCATCCCGACCCTCTGCCCTTCCTGCTGCCCGTCTGATTGTGCTTTTCACCCATGTTTCCCTATCTGTCTCCAGGAAGGGTGGAGAGCCATTCCCTGGAGCCCAGCCCCATTCTCTAGGCATTTCTTCCCTCCCTGCCTCCCTCCCTTCTGCCCTCCCTCTTTTCCTCCCTGCCCCCTCCCTTTCTTCCTTTCTCCCTTTTACTTATATGGATTTATTCCACAGGTTTAATCATTCATTTGTGAAGTGATATGTGTATGAGATTAATTAGTATTGTTCACTACAGGGAAATATTTGAAGCAATCTAAATATCCATCAGTAGGGGATTGGTACAACAATTTACCCCAGAATAGGATTTATGCAGCAGCTAAAAAGAATGTTCTAAAATGGGAAGATCTCCAAGATATGTAAATATCCACTGATAAGAGCAAAAGGAGTGCGCATAGAATACCATTAGTTTAAAAGAATTACATAAAGGGTGTGTATATTTGTTTGAAGTTGCTTATAATCTTTCCAGGAGGATACAAAAGAAACTGGTAGATGTGGATCCCATAGTCTCTTTTGAATGCCATGGCATGCTTTCTCCCTCCCTGAGCACCTGGCTGCCCCACTCCAGATGTAAGGCTGTAGCTCTGAGATGCTTAATGTGTCCTTTGCAACAGGGTTCCTGGAACGGAGCACCCGGGTCCAAGTGGTTCCCTTCAGTCCCACGTAGAACAGGACTCTCTCATCCATGTTTGGTTGCTGTACTTCCATCACTGTGGTCCAAGACAGCCTTGGCTTTTTTGGCAACCAAGAGTCAGAAGCCCAGCTTCCCCGCAGATAAGGAATCCTACAGAAGGCCCCACGGGTGGTCATGCAGCCTGGGCTTGGATGTTTCCAGAGTTGGGAAACTCACTACCATCAAAGTTGCCTTGTCTCTTCTGAAACGGACCTGAGTTTTAGGATTTTTCTCGGAGGCCTGGAGAATAAGTCTCATCTCCCTGGAGTTCATCTGGTGATGTGACAATTGTTTGGAGCATTGCCTCCCCGTGTGCCCCTTTCTCCCATTATTATGAAAAAAAAATGCAGATTGATAGAACGCAGAGTGAATGGTATAATGTATACAACCTCTATCTTCAAAAATTTTGTTATGAGTTGAATTCTGTCCCCTCCAAGTTCATATGTTGATGTCCTAAGCCCCACTACCTCAGAATGTGACCTTGTTTGGAGGTAGGGTCTTTATCAGGTTAAAATGAGGTCATTAGGGTGGGCTGGTGTTCTTTTAAAATCCATCATGACTGGCATTCTTGTAAAAAGAGGGAATTTGTATGTGTGATCCAGATACACACAGAGGGAAGGTGATATGAAGGCACAGAGAGAAGACGCCATCAGGAGAGGGAGAGAGGCCTCCGAAGGGACCAACCCCGTGGACATCTTGATCTTGGAGTTCTAGCCTCCGGAAGTGAGACAATAAATTTCTGTTGTTTAAGGTACCCTGTTGGTGGCACTTGTTCCAGCAGCCTGAGCAGACTCATACCCATGGTAAACTCAAGGTCAGTCTTGTTCTAGTTTTCTTTCCCAGGCACTCCCCATCCCATTGCTATTTTGAAGCAAATTCCAGACCTCATACCTTTTCTCTAGTAAAAATTTTAGGATGTATCTCTAACAGGAGTCTTGTGAAAGCTTAACCACAACACTATGATTCCTTAATAACCCTACTCTCGATGCGGTCACGCACTGATTTGTGAGTAGATATGGGCCTACACCTATGCCCTCTTGGGGATGAGCTCCCCAGGGTTATGAGTAGGAGAGGCAGCCCATCTGGGACACAGGGAGGGCCCATCTGCACACGCTGATGCCCTCCTCCCATTTGGAGAATTTCCTTCCAAGAAGATCCCTGTGTGTGCCTCTTGGGAGGAAACATGGGTGCCTCCCCCTTCCTTGGTAGGGCCCAAAGAGCTTGATGTTGCCAGGCTAGCTACACTGCAGACATTAGCAGGGCTTGAGGGGTCTTAGGAAGGGGCTCTCTCCCTTATCGGGGGCCTTGGTGCCTGCCCAGGGTCACATGCCTGTCCCCCTTGGCACCGTTAGGCCCCACTTTTCCTGCTCTGCCCTAGCACGGAGCACTCCTGGGGACCAGGCTCCAGCAGGGGCTACCAGCAGAGCTGAGCAGCACCTGGGCAGGGCTACTGTCACAGTCTAGAGCCGCCTCCTTGGAGGGACTGCTGGGGAGGGCTCCCCTGGAAGGGTCAGCCCTGCGGTGGGGGAGGGGGTGCAGGGGTTCGCTCCCTGAACACCTCCAGATGGACCCTTCTGAGCTCTCTGGCTCCAAGCTTGCTTCCAGGGAATAGCTGGGCCAGGGCTGCTTTCCTCTTTTCCTCTCTTCTGGCCTGCCGGAGTCTGGGGCCCTGGCAGCGACGGCCACGGGGCCCGAGCCTCTCGGAGCAGAGCTGAGCCTGGCTTCTGACTTCCTCTGGCTGTAGCTGCATTGCTAAGTAGTGTCCTGGCGAGGCGTTCCACCCACGGCAGCTCAGTTGCACCCTGAGCAAATTAGGTGCTGCTTGGAAGGTGTAATTAAGCAACAGGGAGTGCAGTTGAGCAATGACAAGTGCCCTTCCTCACCAGTGTAGCAATCAGTGGCCGAAAAGCTGAATAGCCGACTGGAAGACCTGTTGGACGCCTGTTTTGCTTCCCCAACCCTCCCTGTTCTAAGCCGAAGCAAAGCGATGCCTCGCAGCCAAGTTCTGTTTGATTTCTAAATATTGGGGAGAACCTTTGGATGTGTCAGGGTGCTAAACATAATTAGCATTCTTTAGGAACAAAATAGACAACAAGCTTGCTATTGTTTCCTTAATTATATGTCTTCTGATATAAAACAATCCCTTGGTGTTGGTGATGTGTTAATTATCCCAAATGGTTCTTTTTGAAAGTTAGGAAATGTGTCTCCTGACCTCCTTCTCCATTTCAAGGGAGCCAACCTCTCGAGTTTCTTCAAGAGACCCGTGGTTACCTGTGCTGAGAAGGTGGAGGAAAAATGGATATCTGGGCTGTGGTGGGGCTGGGCGGGCTTGGGGTGCTCGGGGAGGCCTTGCAGGCCTCTAGGCCAGCAGAGCTGGGGGACTTTCTGGGTCGACCCTCTGGAGACACATCTGCAGCCCCTCCGTGGGCCCCAGACAGGAGGCCCAATGGGGGAGGGACGCAGAGGATGGAGCCCTTGTGGAGTTTGTCTGGAGTCTCTGGACCCTCTAGGCAGGATGTCCTGGTGACTCGCTGAGCAGTGTCTTCCCACGGTCACCCCAATGTACCACCCCTCATGTTCTTCCATCTTCTTTTGTGTTTTGAGCCCTCCCAGCAGCCTCTGAGAAGCATGCCAAGGTGGCAGCAGGTACCAGGCCTGGCCTGAGAAGGTCCATGGGGCTGCCGCCAGGACAAGGGCCTGGGAGCTTTGTCAGGTGTGTGTGGATGACACCGTGGGTGCTGAGGAGAGGGAGAGGCCCCTCCAGGGAGCCATGTGCCTGTATGGGTGTGTATGTGTATATGTGTATGGGGTGTATGAGGGTGTGTACGTGTGGGAAATGGGGTAAGGGTAGGGAGTTTTCCTGCGGGGGCTTCCTTTACGTTCCTCATCTCAATCTTTGCTCACAAGGGCCTAAAATGCCTCCCTCTGTCCCCTTACTGTCCCATTACACTTTCCTTGTGCTTTTAGGGCAGGCTCCAGGTCCTCCACCTTCAGGAAGTCTACTTGGATTCCCCAGCCAGCCCTCTGGGGCCTCTCCCCGTACAAAGTCTGCCATCCTTTCTCCACCTTGCTGCCTCAAGTGCTTGCCTCTCTCTAAGCGGGTAAACCCAGACTCTGCAATGGGGCTCTAAGATGCAAATGGGAGCAGGGTTGGGCCTCACCCGTCTCAGGCTCTGGCCTGAGTGCCTGACTCTAGCCAGACCTGCTAGGTCTTTCCCCCCACTAGTCCTCCTTCTGCTGTCTTCTCCTTTTTCCCTCTCTCCTTCCCTGTCACTTCTGCTGGTGTCCGTGGGTCTGTGTGTCTCATGACAAAAAATATTTGACGTGGCCCACAGGGAATATAATTAAGCTTAATTCATATACATATGAAGTACAAACAAATTAAAATGTAAAAATAAAGCTCTAAAAAGTCAATACTGGGGAAGCCATAAATTAAGAGTCGAGACCAGGGGGACATTAGAACATGGATGTGCTGTAAGATATTATTACGGTTTCTGTATTAGCAGGGATGCTTATTAAATGTGCTCTGTGCTGGGCTCTGAACTTTATGTGCCTTATCTCATTTAATCCTCTCAATAATAACCTAAATGTGGGGACTCTCTTATCCCCATTTTACAGATGAGGACACCTGGGCTCAGAGTGGGTCAGAATCTTGCCCAAGGTCACACAGCCACACAGGACAGAGCAGGGATTTTTAGCTGAGGTGTTGTCTGACCTTGAAAGAGCCCATCTGCATCCTGTAAGAAGGAGGGACAGGCTTGGTCTGGAGGGGAGGGGGCAGTCAGGGGAGGCTTGGGGAGCAGGATGTTGGGGAGCGTGGAGAGGAAGGTGGGAGGAGGTTAACTCCGAATGACCCAGAAATGTCAGGAGGGAGATGAGGAGCAATGGGGGGAATAATGGAGTGGGGAGGGGGAGAAGAAAGCAAGCAGATCCAGCCAGAGGGTCCTCGGAAGTGAGATCCCACCTGGCAGGAGGAAGCAGAACCCCTTTCCCGCTCCCCACAGGGGATGCTTCTTCCTGGAGAGGAAAACCAGCCTTGTCTTGGGGCACACCTGCTGCCCCCCAGGGCCAGGCATTGGGTTTCACGAGCGCCTGATAACATGCCCAGGGCAGTCCCCTGGGGAGGGGGCTGTATTCTGTTCTCTGTCTGTATCCAGTCCCCTTAACTGGCTGCCCACCAAAAAACTACTTACTTTCCTGAAAGCAGGTCCGTACACAGTACACCTGTGTGGTGTCGGGGGCACTGGGACAAATGGCTGTGGAATTAAGTGGCTGGCCTGAACTGAGGATGGTGGGAAGATGGGGGCGGGGTCGGGGGCGCATAGGGAAAGGCCATTCAGAAGGAAAGAGGAGAAAGTGTCTTGTCTCAAGGGGCAAGTTGCAAGGCAGGGCTTACAAGCTAGAAACACGATCATTTCCCACCTCCTGTCTAGGACGGGAGTCTTGGAAAATCTCTTAGTGAGGTGGCTTCAAAAATCTTACCTCCAATGAGTGACTTGGGCAAGAGGAGAAGGGGCCAGGAGATACAGCTGCTTTTGACTCAGAGAGAGAGGGTTTGGACCCTGGGGATTTGCTGATGACCCATCTTGTTGGGCCCTCCCTCACCCCAGCTGTGGAGGCATCTGAAGAACGGGCTATGGAGCGCCGTGTAGTCAGCGTGAGGAGACCAGCTTCTGACCGTGGCCCGGGGTGCACGCCGCTCACCTAGCAGCTCTGAGGCCTGGGGCAAGTTTCTCAGCCTCAGTTTGCTCATCCATAAATGTGGGCAATAATAAAACTTATGACATGGAGTAGCCTGGTAAATTAAAGAGCCCAGCATGCAGTAAGGGGCAAGAGCTGTGTAAATGCTAACCACTCTTACAACTATTTATTTCCGTGGTTTGGGGATTGAGTGGCTGCCATTGATTACTCAAGAACTCAGCTTTCTTGTGACTGTGTGCTGCTCAAAAGAGTCAGATTATGCAGGAGGAGGAGCCCTGGACTCAAACCAGGGGGCCCTGATTCTAGTTCCAGCTCTTTGCCTGAAGTCTGTGTAACTTTGGGCAAGTCGCTTCCCCTCTCTGGGCTTCAGTTTTCTCACCTGGGCAGCGAAGGAGTTGGACCAAGCGATCTCCTCAGGCTGATCGGGCTGTGATGTTCCCTGAACAGCATGTGTAGACCACCTCGGGAGGAGCCTCTGAGCAGCCCTCAGAGTGGACCTCGCAGGAGGGATCCTCAGCTCCAAAGAACAGTTCCAATGCGAAAGGGGATTGGAAAGTCCTGGTGAGTCTTCCCCTAGCCGCCATGCTTTGTTCAGAGATTGGAGGAGATGGTTCCACCCCCGTGCTGAACAGGCTCATACCTGCCCACACACAGCACACACATCAGTACACACATAACAGGCACACACACACAGCTGCTCACATGGTCTGTGTAGAAACCAGCCCCTTTGCCCTCACCCAGGGTGTGGTGTGGTGTGGCTAGCGGTCTCAGAACGCCTGGCTCCCCAGGGGTAACATTGCCAGACTTAGCAAATAAAAATAGAGGATGCCCAGAAAAGCTAGGAGCAGAGCTCTAAAGGGCTGCATGTTTGTGATCGATTGATAAAAGCTGAATACTGGATGTGGAGGACATCCTGCCGGCCCATGCAGGGTGCGGGACGCGTCCAGCAGGTGGAGGATGTTCTGATACACGGGCTGCCTGGCAACCCTATCCTGGAGGCCCCAAGCTGAGATGAATTGGCCTGAAAACTATGGAAAGCTTCCGGGCTTGGAGACAAGCGGTTCATCTGGAATGTTCTCCGACTGGGGGCTTGGGGGGAAAGGAAGAAAATACAGGAAAAGGTCCAGGGCAGTGCTTAGGGCTTTGTTGGGGAATGGGGGCCCGGCTGCATGGTCTTTTCGAGAGCTGGTGCCCCTTTCTCCTTCACTGACCAATGCCCAGCGCCCTGCTCACTCACCACTCTGTTGGCCTGCTCTTTTGGTGGTGGCTGCCCTGGGCGCTGCTGCTATTCCAGGGCGGAACAGACATAGAGAAAGAGGGGACAGTGAGAATGACCCAGCTTAGATTCCATCTCAGCTTCCATAGGTGCCTAAGCTAGCGTCAGCCTTCTTATTCTTTGTTCATCAACCCTCTGAGTGTGCAGGGACCCTCCCACTTTGCAGATGAGCAAATTGAGGCCCAGGGAGATTCTGCTCCGGCCTCTAGGATGTTTGCTGGGGAACAAGGAAGAGGCCACTGGCCTCTCCCGTCTTGCCGGGTTGCAGCCTGCCTACGATGGGTGGGAGCTTCAGGGAGTCGGCACCACTGTGTGCAGGAAACCAAATGAGCTGTGTGGCAAACTGAGGCTTGGGGAAGGAGCACTGGCCAGACCTCCACTCTATCCTCCCTTGTACCCTCCTGGATCAGAACAGAGAGGGGCTGTTCTCAACAAGGCACCTCCGAGGCATGATGGGCCTCCAATCACACACACAGGAAGTGGTGAGGGGCCTGCAGATTTGGGCGCAAATTCCTGTTTTATTTCCTTCTTCGGGCAAGTCCTGGTTCTCTTCTCCTCATTTGTTAATTGGGAGGAATAGCACCTGATAGGGTTGTTGTGTGATCGAGTTAATGCAGTTAAAATACTTTGCCCAGTGCACAGCACATAGTAGGTAGTGGGGAGATGAGCTTATCAAATGTCATCTAAATGCTTATAGCGTATCAAAGTGTTGCTGTAACTGCATTCTTCCCACATACATCTATGGAGCAGCTTTAATAAACCAGGCACTGTGCTAAGGACCAAGGGGGGCCTCAAGGCAAGTATCAAGTGCTTCTTGTCCTCTAGGAGCTGCCAACGGTCTGAGCGAGGATCTATGTAAGCCACACACGACATATTTAGTAAGCAAGGCAAATTGGTGTTAAGTGGGAAGTCATGTGGCTTGGTCTTAACAGATAGAACAACTTTGAAGGAGAAGGCAGTGATAGTCAGGGAAGGCTTCCTGGAGGAGGTGAGGTTCAGACTGTGGTCCTGGCTGGGCCTCGGTCCAGTGTGTCCTGTTCAGTGCCCCGTGCTTCCAAGTAGGCCTCACAGGAGTGTGCTTCTGGTGAGTGGCCCTAGCTGTGTGTTGAACAGGGGCTGAAAACAGACTCCCAGGAGGAAAAAAGGAGCTATGAGCGTTCATGGCCCGGATGGAGTTTGGAAGAGGTGGGGAAATTTCAGCTCATCACCTGCTCTACAACCTCCCGAGGCCCAGCAGAGAGGAAGCAGGTAAGACCCAGGTGTTTGTCATTAGGTGGCCCTGGCTGGGAGGCCTCGCTGCTGAGAAGCGGACAGGCAGCTTCTCTTGGGCCACAGTGACCCTAGGTGCCTGCCTCGGGTTTTGTCCTACTGCCCAGGGATGGGGAAGACGCTCTCTTCAGCTCAGGATTCCATCTGGTTTTTATTTTCATGTGCAGCAGTGACAAATGTTACTAAAAAACAGAAAAAGGCAAGAGAGCCATACCTCCTCCCTGAACGGGATGTTTGGTCGCTTCCTGTCCACGCTGCCTGACTGATGGAATTCGACATTCTGAGCTCATTAGTGCAGGCATGCCTTACAGCAAGCAGCTTGCCACGGGGATGTCACAAAGGGGCTTTAACTTGGGCGTCATTGAGAAATTTGGCTTCCAGGGAGAAGCCGTCTGGCCAGACTGACCTCCATTCCAAGGCTTCCCCTTCCATTCGCAGAGGCTTGGCCCAGCCGGGCTCTGTGTCCCCTGCTCTGGTCCTTTCTGGGTCCTGGCGGGCAGCCATACGCCACCATACGCTTTGTATCTCCCAGATCAAGACCCTTGATTGTCAGAGTTGAAAGAGAGCTCAGCAAATCCTGCTTCGACAATTTACACATGGGGAAACTGAGGCCTAGGGAGTGGAAGGATTTGCTCAAAGTCGTCAGCATGTCAGGGACAGAAAGAGAGGTTGCAGATTAGGGGATAGGATCTGGAGGCACAAAGATGAGGCTTCGAGCCTCTGAGCCTTGCACGGCTCCTCACCGGCTCTGTGAACTTGAACAGCAAATGCCCTCATAGGATGGCGGAGGGGATCGAGCTCATTTATTGAAAGTGCCTAGCCCTGTGCCTGGCACCAGCGGCCTATTGCTATTCTTGTCGTTATTGTCCTTAGGCTGAGACCTGCTGATTCTCAGTGTAGCCTGTTAGTCCACGGTAAAGCCTTTTCTCTGCCTTGGTGAGTTGCCCAGCACAAGTCCAACAGCAGCTGGGTTGAGGACCCCCAGGGGCGGCTCTGCTCAGGCTCTGTCCTGTGACCCAGAGCTAAATGGTAGAGGCCACCGCAGACCAGACCCCAGACCGCAAGGAGGCAGAGCTGCAGCGGGAGGGAAAATGCTCCCTGGGGGCCATGGCGTGTGGCATTCTTGTCATCATGCAGCGTGGCTGGGCTCCAGAATGCCTCACTGAACCAGTGAAGGACGGAAGGCTTGCCTGTTGATTTCTCCAGACCCGGGCCGCCCGCCCCAGGGCTTTCCTTTAAGGCAGAAAGAGCGTGAGTTTTGGAGCCAGCTAGCCTGTTTCTTCATCTGCAGAGGGGTGATATTTATCCCGCAGGGCTCGCTGGGGGGAATGTGTGCAGAACCTTTGGCAGGTGATTCTGGAGTGGAAGCTGCTCCTGAGCCTCCTCCCACCTCCACCTGCCCAGACAGGCTTCTCCTTTCCTCGTGCTCCTTACCACCCTGCTGATGGGAGACGTATTACCCCCATTGTGCAGGTGAGAACAATGAGACCCTGAGCTGGGAAGTGACCCACCCAGGTAGTCCTTGGCAAAGCCAGGGAGGGCCTCAGGCCAAACATCTGGGTTCCCAGGCCAGTCCTCGTGCTGCTGAGGTATTTCCGTGTCAGCAGGCTGACAGAAATAAGGATAAAATGGATCAAGTCAGCAGTTTCTTGGTCCTCTTCACCTGCCCTTGGGGGTCTGGTGCATCTTCCTCTGCAAGGCGTAAGCAGCCCTTTAGGTTGAGAGTGCATTGGGTTACCACCCCATGGATCTGGGTCAGCTTTAGGAGGGCTCCAGGAAAAAGGGAGGGGGTCCCCAGCTGCCCGATGGGCAATGTGGATGGGGACACCACGACCCCAGGCCAGGGGTCCTATCTGGGCTGGCTTCCAGGTCAGATATGCGGAGTTTGCTCCCCGAGTGCCTCTCACGCAGCCCTGGACAGGCAGCCCTCACCCTCCTCACCCCAGACTGGGTGTCCCCGCGATCAGGGTGTAATGAGCTGGCTGCAGAGAGCTTAGTGATCTGGGGCCATCCTTCTGCCTCTGTCCTAGTTGGAGCTCTGAGTTTTGTGTTTCAGGCCAACCTGCTCCTAGTATATCTATCTGTTTGAAACCAGCAAGCCTCCCAGAGCATTTTATCGGGTTATTTTGAATTAGGAGTTTTAACAGCCTACAGGGCAAACATAGAAGCCTTTAAAGAGAGAGAGCAAATGAAGTCAGCAAGGGGGAGTGCGCTGGGGAGAAGGGAGGAAATCCCAAGCTGAGTTTTGGATCGAGGCTTGATTATGTTGGTGACAGCAGGCTGCATTTTGCAGGACAGGAATCTAGCCCCCGCGGTTCGCAACACATTTTGCCCCACATAATTCTATTTAAGCCACACAACAACGCTGAGAGGTAGCGATAGTTTGTTTGCCTTATCATCTTGATTTTTACCAACTGAAGCTCAGAAAGGTACCGAGGCTGGCTCAAGATCACACAGCAAAGAGCAGGCAGGGCTCAGATTTCTGATAGCACAGGATCCCCCTGAAGTCTTTGTTTTCCAACCTCGAGTTAGAGATCAGGGGTGAAGCTGCAGGGGGTGCTGCGGATGCTCTGCCCAGGCCCATGGGGCTCCCTTTACGCTCCGTGTCTGACCGCCCACCTGCTTCTAGGCACTATAGCCCTTTGCCCAAGCACGGGGCTGAAAATGCCTGAGAAGTTAACATCCCCTGGGTGGCCCATAGCCAGAATTTGACTAGAGCATGAGTATGGAAGCCCAAACTCCAAAGTGTGCTTCACTCCGCAGAGCTCCTGTGGGATTGAGCTGGTGCTGGGACTTCACCTGGAATGGCACCCTTGCTTCGATTCTCTCTCTTCTCCGTCCTGCTTCACCTACTGCTTCCCTCCACTCTCTCCTGGGAGCACCTCCTTACTAAATCCCTTGTAAATGAATTCTCATCTCAAGGTCTGCTTTTGAACCTAACCCCACACAGGTCTGAACAAGACTGAGGATCAAGACTGGGGAAAGAAATGGGACCAGGGAAGAAGGGGGGCATTCCTTTGCTAACGTCCGACCTTTGAGGGGAGCCCTTAGTGAAACCCTGGCCAGCACAGAGGTGGGGAAGAGGTCATCTGAGAATGTGGTAGAATCTGTTGGAGAATGGACAGTGAGCTTAGAGGGCTGAAATCTCATCCACTCTTCCAAACAACAGAGGTGGGCAGGCCTTTTAGGCACTGTGGGAGACTGACACAGGGAGAAAGCAAGGTCCCTGTCCTCATGAAACTTTCACCCAGTTGCAGAGACACGGCTTTCGCCTGAAATGACGCAGTTCAGAGAACTGCTGTCATCATGATTAGTGAGCTTACTGGGTGCTGGGCATGATGCTAAGCACTTCCCAAGCATTTCTTTACGCTTTCGTAGACTCAAGTGATCAAATCAGAATTTTTTTTTACAGCGTCTTTATTCAAATAATCTCTACACCCAACGTGGGGCTCGAACTCACAACCCTGAGATCAAGAGTCACATGCTCCCTCCTCCTATTGAGCCAGCCAGGTGCCCTTCAAATTGGAATTTTTAACTCAAGCATTCTGACTCCAAAGCCTGATCCCTGACAAGCCACCTTCTACTATCTACGTAGGAGACGAGAGGATGTTGGAATTCTCTGAATAAGGTAAGGACCATTGGAAGACTCCCTGGAGGTGGCGGCACTGGGTCTGATATTGGAACATGTGTGTTAGGGGAGTGGGGTTTGCTTCAGTGTCTTATAGAGAGAAGGCAATGTCTCATTGTGTAAGTGGTTTACCTAATAAATGTTCTTTCCTCTGAAAGGTCTCCCTATACTAATCAGGAGTTTAAGGGGCTGATGGTTCCCCTACTCCCGAGTGGAGGAAGAACTTTCCTGTCCTCTCTTCAACGTCTGCAGTGGCCTCCAGATTCCAACAGCTCTACCCCATCTCTGCTGCTACCCAGTGATGTACTGGTAAGTGTTTAATGACTAGCTCTCTGGGGAACAAAGCAAAAAAACAAAACAAAACAAAAAAACCCCAAACACCCTGACTTGCAGTGTTTACATTCTGGCGTGTAAACATTTCCACCGTGGCCACCTCTTGCTACTCATGCCAAGTGACGTCACTGGCAGCAGGAGTTGGGAAGAGGTCCCCAGGTGGCATGAGTGAGCTGCAGCAGACATTGCAGGGGACCTGTCATAGGTCTCCTGCCAGAGCTGGACTCTAAGGGTCCAACTCATTCTGGGAAGAGAAATGATTCCCTGGGTCCATTTGGCTGTGGCCCATTCGGTGTCATACTGATAAGCTGAGGACATGGATTTCATTGTGAAATCAGCTGTTCCCACAGAGTGGATGGCTCCCACCCTTACCCTGGGACATTTCGCTGCCCATCCCCCTTCCTCTGTGTCTGACACTTCCAGGTCTGGGATCTGCACGGGGCCCATCCCTGCTCTGATGCCATGATAACCCCTCACACGGGGACAGCACTTTACAGTTTGCAAAGTGATTTTCACTGCCATTTCCTCCTGTAGCCCCCCAACGAGCCCTTGAGGTAGGCCGTATGGGTGTGATTATCATCGCCCAACAGTTAAATAATCCAAGGTTTGGGGAGCTTCAAAGACTTGCTCAAGGCCACACGACCTGGTAACTGGTGGCAAAGCAGGACCTAAACTCCAGGCCTCTGCAGCCCAGCCTAGCACATTTCCACCTGTTTTGGGCAAATGGAGCATCATGAGCATTCCAGAATGCATCATAAATGAAAAGTTGGGTTAAAAGCCACATGGCCGGATTTATCCTTTTAATGTAGAAATGTTCATCTTAAAAGTTCTGCCAAATTATACCCATTTTTTTTTTCATCATTCCCCTCTTGATTCGCAGTAATAGGTGAAAATGGGGAGAAATCTGGGTGGGGGGCAATGATGCTGTTGATAGGTGATTCATTCCTTCCCCTCCTGGTCTCCCCCAAACCCGAGCGCTGCAGGAGCCCAAGTGACAGCGCCGAAGGAGGCAGAGGTCATATTTCAGCCCTGGGCGGTTCAGGTAAACAGCGTCTTTGGTCAAGATGACAAAGGTATTTATTACAGGAAATCCCTGGCAAGGATGATCTATGCTTCCCCAAGAGACAGCAATAAAGGCACTTTTGCCCGGAGCATGGGGCTCGGGGAGCCTGGTCAGCCAGCATCTGACTGGGGCGGCGCTCACATTCCTGTGGGACTCACGGTCTGCCCCCCTGATGGGGAAGCTGTGCACAGCCCGCACCCTGGGTCCGGCCGGAAGATTTATACCTGTTACTTGGCTGGTCAGCTCTGGGAGGACCAGCTGCCCCGTTTGAGCAGAAGTTCAGGAAAGATAAACCTGCCATCCGGCGGCCACACCCATGCTCTGTGTCAAGCCCTCTCTTTGTTTTCTCCCAGGGTGATGGTAAAATGTTACAACCTGGATGCATGTTTCCCAAACTTGCCCGATGGGGGAATTTGTTAAACCATACAGATTCCCAGTGCCTCTCCCAATCTGATTTAGGAGGTTGGCGCGGTGGCGTGAAGAAGCTGTCGTTTTAACACGATCACAGGTAATTCTGGTGATTGGATACGTTCTGCGGGGGTGGCCCAGTGCTTCTTCCACTGCGGGCAGGTATGGGAATTGGCCGGAGGGCTTATGGAGAACAGAGCGCTGACCTTCTTATCTGGGCCTGAGAATTTGCATTTCCCACAAACTCCCAGGGGATGTGGATGCTGCTGATGTGGGGACAATGGGTTGAGAGCCACTGATTGTGTGTCAACAGACCCTGGAGCCAGGATGAAGCTGTTTAAGCCTCAGTGTCTTCATCTGCAGTATGGGCTTGGTCATAATATTTACTACCTAAGGGGTATTAGGAGGATTAACTGAGTTATATTCGTAAAGCTCTTAAATTTTTTTAAAAAAATTTTTAAACATTTTATTTATTTATTTGAGAGAGGGACAGAGAAAGTGAGAGAGAGCACAAATGGGGCGAGGGGCAGAGGGAGAAGCAGACTCCCCGCTGAGCAGGGAGCCCGATGCGGGGCTCGATCCCAGGACCCTGGGATCGGGACCTGAGCCTAAGGCAGACGCTTAACGACTAAGCCACCCAGGCGCCCCATATTCATAAAGCTCTTACAGCAGTGTGGCACATGGTAAATTAGTATTATGGACGTATTAAACAGATAAAATACTGACCTAGGTTGTAGGTGTCTAGGTGTCCATTCATGCACTCAATAATTACTAAATGACGCTCACCCCTTTGACGGAACCCTCTTAGGTACGGGACCGAACAGCAGTGCAGGAGGCAGGTCCAGCCCCTTCTTATTCTGTGATAAAGAAGGGCAAATATTCTGGTTACGGCTAATGCATTCTTCCAGCACGCCATTTATCTCCCCAGACCTTAAAAACATAATAATGTGATTAACATCAAGACCCTGTCCCAGTACCCTGGATTTTGTCTTCCCAGTACCCATCCTGACCCTTAATCACACATCCACCTGTGTGACAGTGTATCAGCTACTTCCTCGTGGATGGCATGCTTGGTTAGGGCAGGCTCTGTCTCTGTAGTTTGTCCCTGCTGAGTCCCTAGCACACAGGGCAGTGCCTGGCACATTGTAGCTGCTCGGTGAACCTGTTGAATGGATGGATGGATGGATGGATGAACGAGTGGATGGATGGTACACAAGGACTTGCCTGGGTCCCTCACCAGCCTCTCCCAGGTGACTACAGCAGTCAAACATTCCATTCTTGACCCCTTCAATCCATTTTCCCCACTGCACCTGCAAAGATGATTCTAAAACCTGGGTCGGACCTGCTCACTTCCCTGTTTAAAACCTCTCCCATGGTACTCTTTTAATGATTTTCTCCTATGGGTCATGTGTAGACTAAACTCCACGGCTTGTGAATTAATGCATGTCTCCATTTACAAATAATCAAAGCCACATGGCTGCCAAACGGACCTGTTGATTAGCAGGAGATAAGAAGTACTAATACAATTTCAGCTCAAAGGAAAGAAACCTACTACTCTATGCAGATTTACCTTGGGTAAATGTGTGTTTCCTGCTAAACTTCTAGAATTGCTGAAAAAAGCTCATAGATACCCCCTCCCCATAACTGCCTCTGCAGACTCTCAGGGACAGACGCATGATGGAGAAACCAAGTGATTAGTGGAAAAATGCAAACGTCTTATCCTGGAGCCTTATAAGGCTCACATACTTGGCCTGATCCTCCCTTTTGAGTTTTATGCCTTGCAACTCCCCACTGGCTCTCTATTAGTGGGTGTCTCCTTGATCAGGTGGGGGCTCCCAGAGGGCCAGAGTCTAGCCCAGTACAGCACATGCTCAAAAACCGTGGAATAAATGAACCACACTGCATCTTCTTCTCAATTGTCTTTTAAATGATCTTCCCAGATTATTTTTCTCATAATCTGAGGTTTTCAAATTATAAGGCACAGGTGGCCTTTATGAAGACGCTCTCTCTAGTTTCCATATCTAGGAATTCGTCTGCATGTGATAGGATGCTGTTACTCACCAGGAAAGGATTGAACTAAAGAGGCCAAGACAGAGCGTTTCTTTGAAGGGAGTAGTTGGAATGTTGTACCTTTCCCCATTTCACAACCTTTTCTGCCCCCTTCCTCCCCCCATGGCTGCTCCCCATGTAGTATTTCCTCCTCGGTTCAAGCCGGGGGAGACAGGCTCAAGAGGGGCCACTCAGAAACCTTGACATATGTCCCCTAGAATTGGGACCCTTGGTGTCTGAGCTTTCCCATGAGACAAGGGGACCTGCTGTTGGCCGGTGGGGCCATGGGACCCCAACTGTGAACATCAGTGTGGGGGAGACCTTTGAAGGGCTGGGATGTCCTAAGTAGCAGGAGAAAGAGAAATTCCCAGCAGGAGAATCTCACACAAACCCCCCAAAAAAGCACCCTTTTCCCTACCCCCTCAAGAGGATGAGTGAGTTTTGAACATCCAGCAGCACGTGATTACATCTGAGCAAGGAAGTCCTCTGCTCCCTCCTCTACTCCCAATCTGGGGGGCTCCTGAGTGGGTGAGGACTGGGGGGAAAGAAGCACAAGGCTGGGACATGGAGAGGCCCCCCTGTGCTCCTTGCCCACAGCAGGCCTCCCTGGCTAGACCTGGCCTGAGCTGGAGTGGGGGGCAGTGGGGGCCTCTGCTGGGTGAGGGTAGGCAGTGAGTGATTATGACCCTGGGCCTGACAGTTTAATTACTGAAATGGGATTGTGCTTGGGACCAAAAGTGACTGCAAGACTGTTTTCAAAGAGTGATCAGAGACGGATGGCACCGGCCTGAGATTTTATCCCCGGGGCAGGGGAGAACACCCTGCAAAGCTGGTCTGAAGGGGCAGTTAGACTTGGTGGGAGGAGGTTGGAGAAAGTTGTTTAGTATAATGGCTCCGAGACCATATTTCCAGAGACATAGGAAAACATTTACAGAAATACACATCTATAACACAGATTTATATCACTCTACGTGCATACAGATTTAGCCATATATGTAACACCTGTGTCCATATATATAAACTACCATTTTTTTGAGAATCCATTAGTGCACATGCTCTAGACTAGGCATTTTTACCTACATTAGCATTAATCCTTAAATAAGATAGATAGTGTCCCAATTTTTAGATGATAGAACTGAAGATCAGGGACATGAAATCTTTGGTCCCAAGATCACATAGCAGGTGGCGGGGGTATAATTCATCCCTCATCCAGACTATGTCTGTGGCTCCCGTACCATGTGCCAGCCCTGAGCTGGGTTTGTCCCCAGGGTCCATCTTCTCCATTTTAGGCAGTCTGGAGATCTGTCGATTCCCGTGTCTCTATATGGGGATCATTTTCTTTTTTTCTACGTAGATAGGTTGTGATTACTTGATAGGCTGTTGGCCCAGGTTAAAGAATTCCCCCTTCCTCTTAGCTTGGTCAGGTCTTGGGTCACATGTCTCAAGTACATGAAGAATTTGGCTGAGTTGTGGAAGCTTTGGGGACCAAAATAGTGTTTGAGGGGGCGGTGATGGGCAATGTGGGCATCGTGCAGAGATCAGACTCACTGCTCGATTATTTGGTAAAATAGGTCCGCTTGCCCTGGCTGAATTTCAGGGTCAGCACATCTCCCTTCTTCTTCCCTTAACTGCCCTCCCTGCACACTGCCCATTTGGTGGCGAGAAGTCCTTCATCTCTGGAGCAGTCACCTTCTGGGACTGTGCACAGCCCACACATGGCCATTTGTCCCATGTCATTTGGCACTGTTTTAGGTCTCCCTAAATCTGGTCTCCCTAAAGCAGGCTGCAATTCCATGGTGCTGGGCTGGGGGAGGTGGGGGAGGAGCTGGGGACAAGGCCATGTGACCCACGTCCTTGCTTTAACACTGCTGTCGTTGTCTTGATAGTCTCTGAATAAGGTGCCCCACATTTTCATTGAGCACTGGGCCCTGAAAATTCTGTAGCTGGTCCTGGAGGGGGGGCATGTTTTTCTGACAAACCTGTGTGTCCCCCATAGGCCCCAGCACTGTGCAAATTCACCCTGCACGCGCCATGTTGTGTGTGAAACTGTTCAGCCGTGACAGGCCTGAGCTGCCGTGTGTGGTCAGAGGGGGGTGGCCTGGGCAGGCAAGAGGTGTGGAGGTGTTACATAGGAAGGACCTGGTTTCTGCCCAATGGCAAGGAAAAAAAAATCCACTATTAACTGAGATCTCAATCAGGAAGTCACTCTTCTCAACTAAAGGAAAGAGATCAAATATTCCTTTCATTCCTATACCAGAGGCGAACCCCAGAAACAAATACACAGAGCCAGGCATCTGGCCATAAAAGCTTGAAAACAGAGAGAAGCCATCCCCTTGGGTAATTAAGTAATTAGCAGCAGGTATTTTACTGAAGGATCAGAAGAATGCAAAGCTTCCTCAGCAAAGCGATTGATAGAGAACTGGCACTTCATAGGCAATGACAATTCATGTTCTGCTGATCCCAAGGGTACCACATATCAGGTGACCACCCACCTGTGTGGTCAGGGGCTGACCAGGATAACAGAAACCACGTCAGGTATTTATAACAGAGAGAATGTGATACAGGGAATTTGTAACAAACAGGGTTCAGCAAAGTAACTCAGATTAGTCAGGGCTGGAAGCCATTCCTACGTGAAGCGGGAGAAACAAAAGGAAGAGACCGTGTTCCTGGAGCTCAGTGTGATCTGGAATCAGGCCGCCCTGTTCAGTGAAAGCTAGAGCTATGGTGGAGCTGCTCCTAGAGAAGACTTCCCAGGCAGAGAAGTAAAAGGAGAAATACCCTGGCTTCTTCCTTGTCCCCACCCTCCAATCCCTTATCGGTGCCTCCCATTGGCTGACACAGGAGTCTGGGAAATGCAGCCTGTTGGGTCATTCCTGCTGCGATACAGAGCAGGGAATGGATGTAGAACAGATCTGAGAGCAAATGGGACCACAGAATGGTAGGGGACACAGCACACTGCAAGACAAAAGGAGCATCTCAAGGCCATGAGAAAGTCTGATAGGTTTAACAATAACAGTAACACCAGCCAGTTATTGATAACATCATGTGCCAAGTGATACTTGATTTCACTGAAACTTTCATGACAACCCTGGAAGGTAGGTGGTCTTACCCCATTTTAGGAATGAGGAAACTGAGGCCCAGACAGTAAATAACTTGCCCAAGGTCTCAGCCACTCAGTGATGGAGTTGGAGGTGGAGGTCAGGTTTGTGCCACTCAAAGCTTTGCTTCTAACTGCCACAACGCACCCCTCACTTAGCTATTCCAGGGTCAAGTGAGGGGGGGGATTGGCAATATCAGAATCCCCCGCAAATCATTCATAGTTTGTGGATACAATTATATTCAAGGCAACTGAATCGTAAAATGTCTAGAATTTTCACTTATGGATTGGTTCAGCAAATTCTTCTCCTTTTCAGAAAATTCTTTTGTCGGTCTCATAGTCTCAAGGTCATGGCATCTCCAGGTGTTATTTCAGTCAGGTACCTAAACTGGGCAGACCCCTCCTGAAAGTCTAATTGAGATTCTGATCCCCAAAGTGGGAACTTCTACACGAGCAGAAGACCTTGAACACATCTTACTTTGCATTGTCTTTCTTTTTTTTTTTTCTTAAATAGCAGTTCTAGTGGTTGTATAGTGGAATCTCATTACACTTTTAATTTGCATTTCCCTGATAACTAAAGGGGTTGAGCATCTTTTCATGTGCTTATTGTCCATCTGTACATCTTCTTCTGTGAGGTATCTGTTCAAATATTTTGCCCATTTTTTTTCATTGGGATGTTTGTTTTATTGAGTAGTAAAAGTTCTTTATATATTCTGGATGCATAATCTTTGTGATATATATCTATCATATATATATTCATATATACATATCTATGAGTCTTATAGTCTGTTGCTTGCCTATTCTTTTTATTAATAGTATCTTTTAAAGAGCATTTTTAGTTTTGATGAAATCTATTTAATCTTTCTTTTTATGATTAGTGTTCTTTTCGTGTCCCATCTAAGAAATCTTAGCCTACCTCAAGGTCACAAAAGTTTTTCTCTTCTCTTTTCTTCTAGAAAATTTTATTATTTTAGTTTTTATGTCCACGGCTATGGTCCATTTTTAGGTTATTTTTTGTGTATAGTGTGAACTCAGGGTCAAAATTCATTTTTTTTCTTTATGGATACCCACCATTTGTTGAAAAAAACTCTTCTTTTCCCCATAGAATTAGCTTGGTATCTTTGAGAAAAATCAATTGATCATTACTGATGATCAAACATAGATCTGTTTCAGGACTTCATGTATCTATTCTTACTCTAATACCACACTGTCTTGGTTATTACAGTGTTCTGCTGTTAAGTTTATGCAGTGAATTTTTTATTTCATATATTTTTCAGTTAAATTATTTTATTTGGCTGTTTTTCTATTTTCTATTTTTCTTCTAATTATGTTCATGTTTTCCTTTAAGTCCTTGAAACCATTTGATATAGTTGTTTTAAAATTGTTTTCTGCTAATTTTATCATCTAGGTTGCTTGTGGATCTATTTCTTTTTTTTTTTTAAGATTTTATTTATTTATCAGAGAGAGAGAGACAGAGGCAGGCAGAGGGAGAAGCAGGCTTCCCGCTCAGCAAGGAGCCCCGATGTGGGACTCTTTTTTTTTTTTTTTAAAGATTTTATTTATTTATTTGACAGAGAGAGACACAGCGAGAGAGGGAACACAAGCAGGGGGAGTGGGAGAGGGAGAAGCAGGCTTCCCACCGAGCAGGGAGCCCGATGTGGGACTCGATCCCAGGACCCTGAGATCATGACCTGAGCCGAAGGCAGACGCTTAATGGCTGAGCCACCCAGGCACCCCACTTGTGGGTCTATTTCTATTGGCTCAGTTTTTTCTCCTAGGTGTTGGTAACTTTTTTTTTTTTTTTTGCTTCTTTGCTTGTCTTATAATATTTGATTGGATGCTGGACATGTGATTATTACGTAGTTGAGTATATGGGTTTTGTTCTCCTTACAAGTGTTGTGTTTTATTTTCCAGACAGTTAATTTACTTAGAGAAATAGCTCATTTCAAGACGTGTTTTAAAATTTATTAGAATGTGTCTAGAGTAGCCTTAAGTTCGGGACTTCTTTAGCTCTATTCTTAAGGCATGGGCTTTTGGGGGTCTCTATGATGCTTTCGATGCTGAAGGGATTTTCTCCAATCTGGTTAGTTGGTAATTGCACATCTGCAAATCCTGTGTGAGTTCCTTGGTTTTTCTTACCTTGATAGTTGTTTTGTGCTTGGTTCTGTGGGGTCTCATTCTGTGCATAAGCCACTTAGTATTCAAAGACTCAGGAGGTCTCCATGAAGATTTCTGGAAACTTTCTCTGCATAGTTCTCTCTTCTTACAATTCTGCTCCACGATTTCCAGTTATCTTAACCTCTCTGAACTCTGATCTTTGTCTCCTTAATTCAGCAAGTCCATATAACTCTGCTTGGGCTCCCCCTCTCTGTGCCACAGTATAAAAAGTCCCCCCCCCCAAGGCAGGAAGTTGATTTTGTGAAAGTGCTCATCATTTTCATCTCCCTTCTCTCTGGAATCACAGTCCTCTACTGCCTATTTTTCAATGTCAGAAAACAGTTGTTTCTATCCAATTTTCTAATTGGTTATGAAGGGAAAAGGCTAGTTTTTACATCATGGCCGTAGGTGTAAATTCCCTCTTTATGAAAACAACTGTATAATATTCTATTGTGTTGTATCATAATTTGTTTAGCCAGTTTCCTATTGATAGACATTTATGTAGTTTCCAATATTCCTTTTATAAACAATGTTGTAGGGCAAGTCATCATGCCTAATTAATTTCATACACATCTGAGTATATCTATAGAATAAATTCCTAGAAGTATCAATGATCGGTCAAATGGTATATCCATTATATATATATATATATATGTGTACATATATATACACACACACATATATATATACACATATGTGAATGATATATCCATTATATATATATACATATATGAATGATCTAAATATATATGTGTATATATATACACCCACATATGTATTTATTTATTTGCATTTGTAGTCTAGTAAACATTTTCACAGTAGTCTCATGGAATTTTTTTCATTTTTTAATTTAAATTCAATTAATTAACATATAGAGTATTATTAGTTTCAGAGGTAAAGTTCAGTAGTTCATCAGCCTTATGTAATACCTAGTGCTCATTATATCAAGTGCCCTCCTTAATGTCCATCCTCTAGTTACCCCATCTCCCCACCACCCTCCCCTCCAGCAACCCTCAGTTTGTTCCCAATGATTAAGAGTCTCTTATGGTTTGTCTCCCTCTCTGATTTCATCTTGTTTTATTCTTTCCTTCCTTCCCCTATGCTCCTCTGTTTTGTTTCTTAAATTCCACATTCTCACAGAATTTTCTATTTATTTTTTCACCAACAATGTAAAAACATACCTCTTTCCTACTTTTAACAACTTCTTGATCTTTACATATTTGGTGGGTAATCTTCATTTCCCTTATTATGCATCAGGGTGCCAACTTTTCATATATATAAGAACCATTAGTAGTTCTTTACTGTGAAATATCCATTCATAACTTTTGCTCTACTTTCTATAATTAAAAAAAAATCATACGAGGAAAATAGAAATAAATACATACGGAAATGAGAGGGTTGGATCAGCTCTTTTAGGTCCAACATGATCCAAAATTTTAAAGCAAAACCACTGCAGTGCAAGTAAAGTCAACAAAAAGAAAAAATAAACTCTAAAAGACACAAATGGATTTTGACATTTGGAGCAGAGAGTTGGAATCAAGGAAGTTGAAGTATAACAAAGATAAGTGTAAGATTCAGTGTTTGGATTAATCTGCATGCAACCATCTAATGAGAGACCAAGGGAGTGTGCCTTATTGACATGTGTGAAACAGACCTAGCTGGCTGAAAGAAAGTCCAGTATAAGCCTAAAGTCTGGGAAGAAATGCTGCTCCAATTTCTAACTGTGAGGATAGAAATGCCTCTGCTGGGAAGGGGGAGGATTTCCCTGCTCTGGGCTGGTACAGACTTACCAATGGTTTCCACCCTTGGCTTTTGGAACTATGAAAATAAGTGGAAGCCTGTTCAGAGATGAGAGATCAAGTTGCTGAAGGGACTTGAAACCAGGTCATGTGAGAAGTGATAGCAGGAACTAGGGATGTCTGACAGGCAGATGAAAAGGCTCAGGGGTCCCGTGGATCAGTTCCTCAGATGAAGAAAGACCTATCCTATAGAAGAGAAAGCCAAGGGGTTCTGCTTGTTTCAAAAAGGGGAGATCAAAGATCTATGAGGAGAGTAAGCAGGAAGATAAATTTCAGCTCACTCTAAGTAAGGGCTTCCCAACGAACTGTCCAAACATGACAAATGCTTCCCCTGACAGTGGTGAATTCTCTGTCATCAGAAGTATTCTACTATAGGTTACCTCTTCTCCATTGGGAAGGGACTCAAGTATCTTGTGGGTGGTTGGAGTAGATGACTTGCAAGATCGTTTGTAATTCTGGTATTCTCTGATTTTTACACCCTGTCTACAGATGAAAAAATCAGGCTCCAACTGAATGACTTGCCATGGACTAAATGACTGAAAAGTGATAAAGCCAGGTCTAGAAACTGGGTTTTGAAAGTCAGCGTGGAGTTCATTCTAATCCATCTCCATCTATGTAATCTCAGACAAGGCTAAGGAAGACATCCCTGGAAAGTTGGCAGTGAGGGAAGGCATTATGACAGAATGGACATGCCTGGAACCCAAATTCAGGAGACCTGAGCTCTAATTCTGGCTTTACCATCCTCATTGTGCAAACCATTTCTTCTCTCTCAATATTAGTTCCCTTATATACCAAACATTGATCAGCTCAAGTTGTACCATCTCTGCTCAACCAACCTAAAGGAACTTCTTCTTCCTAAAAGCTCCTGTAGGATTTGTCATTTGTATCTAGTACTATCTCCTCTTTATGGTTCTCTCACATGCGCGTGCTCTGCGTTGACAAGGGCCATGCCTTGTCATTGCTTGCACACCTGCATCTCCTGGTACTGTTCCTGGCTCTTAGCAGGTGCACCCTAAAAATCTTGTGCTCTAACCTCCCCTCAACCTCAATTCCTTGGGCCTGGGGAAGCGCTATGAGCAAATGAATAGGATCTCCCTTTATACATGTGAGGAGAAGGTAATAAATCAATAAAGGTGTTCAGCAAGATAAAAAGAAGATCAGGGCATCTGCTCTGCCCACGTGGTTGAAATCAGCATGTTTCCTGAGGAAGTTTTGCCCAGTCACCTCAAAAGCGTTCTGCTGTTTTAACTGTTAGAAGGAGTTTAATGATAAAAATACGTCCTGGACACAAGTCTCTGTCAGATATGGAGCCCAGCCAATTGCCCTGTTTTCCGCCTTGACTATAAGATGCTGGTAGATTCTGGAGACCAGAAATGATGATTAAGTGTCACAATAGGGAAGATTGGGCACTTCTACTTTGACAAAGGTAACTCTGTGGCCTCAGGGCTTTCTCCTCTGTGGCAAGATAACACCTTATCCCCGTGTCATCTACTGTGGACCTGAGCATCGAGAAGATTCAGGGAGAGGGCTGGTCACCTGGCAGGGCAAGTCTTCCTGACTTGCTTGTTACCTGCAGCTTTGAAGCAACTGAGCTGAGGCGGGGGAAATGGAAAGGGGAGGTGGGATGAGATGAGGAGATTTGGTAGATTAAAAAATTGAATACAATTCTTCACTTCTGTCTAGGAGTATTCTACATCTACACCCTTGTCATGGCTTTGTGGTGGATGGGGTGGGGGGGAAGTGGGGATCTCCCTGCCCTTTGACTTTGGACTTAGGTATGGGACTTGCATTAGCCACTGGGATGTTCACAGATGTGATGTGAGAAAGGATTGAAATGTGATTGCATGATTGGGCGCTCTTGCTCTGCATTGTGTGTCCTGGGTTGACACTGCCCTTTCAGTCTAAGCCCCAGAAAGTCACACGTGGAAGGGCACAACTCCAGATAAGCCACAGACCTGCAAAAAAGAAAAATGGGTACTTTTTGTAGGTCACTATATTTTGAGGTTGTTTGTTATGCAGTATTCTGTGTCAGCTGCTGACTAATACAGAGGCTGAAAGCTGGTGTGTGGGTGGGAGGTTAATAAGAAGTTCCACAATCCTTTCTCAGAATTCCCAGTAGGCCCCACAGCTCTCAGTTAGCTGCTTCATGTTCTCTCTGGCTCCCCTGGTGGGCTTCAGTGCTCTACTTCCTAGAGGAGTTTTTAGAATGTGGGTTCCGTCAAGCCTGTTTTGAGTTACCTAATGTGGTGGGTTGTTGGAGTGATGGCCCCCACTACATCTAATGCCTCCCGTGACAATGCTCTTATGTGGTTCCTTCCCAGAATGACTCTGGGCTTAGCTGTGATGCGCTTTGGCCAGTAAACATTAGAAAATATGATGTAAGCAGAGGCTTAAAAAGCTCACGTGCCTTGGGCTTGCATCCTCTTGCTGTGGGGAACTCATCTGCCATTTTGTGAAAAATCGAGGCCAGCCTTCTTAAGGATGAAAGGCCATGTAGAGACAGGGCCCAGTCATCTTAGAAGTCTCAGACATGTGAGTGAGGCTATCCTGGACCATCTGGCCCCAGCTGAGGCCCCTGGACCAGAGCACCTGCCAGCCAACCTGCAGAATCATGAGAACTCATACATGTTTGTTTTTTCAAACCACTATGTGTTGGGCTAGTTTTTTCAAACCACTATATTTTGAGGTGGTTGGTGATGCATCAAAAGCTAACTAATACACCTAGGCAGAAGATAGTTTAGAAAACCAGTGAGGCATTGTTCATGCATATATGCTTTTTGAGCACTTACTATGTTTAGACGTGTGCTATGGGCTGGGCTTGAGATCTTGGAGTAGGAGACACGTTTTACTTTTCAAATGCAGACCCAGAACACAGGTGGCATTGCAGGAACTTTGTCTGAAGTACAATCAAGATGGGTTCCATGAGTGGAGATCAGGGGATCTGAGGCAAAGAAGAGCAAGTCCAGGAAACATCGATTACTATGAGGGCAGAGGTCTGAGCTGCAGGTCCAAGTCAGGCCGACTGCAGCAGCAGGTGAAGACAACAATAGGGCAGATGCCTGCTCCAGACAGGAAACTCTTGCTTCTTAACTGCAATAGCAGACTAATGAGAGTAGGCCCTGACATCTGTTGAACACCCACCTACATAGTTTCTCATTGATTCTCATGATCCCGTGAGTAGGTGGGCCAGGTGTTCTGAGCTCCATTTACCAAAGTGGAACTGAGGTAGAGTGACCTGCCCCAGGCCACATGGCCACAAAAAGGCAAAGCTGGGCTCTGCCCGAGTCTATGGCCAGCCCACTAAGTATATCTGGACACTGCGCTGAAAATCTCCCAGGACCTGGAGTCCAGCTTGGGTCCCTCAGTGGCTCTGGAAGATCCTGAGGATGCAGAACCACGGGGGAAATAGCAAGCACGGGGGTAAAATGGCAAGCACTGGGTGTTGATCAAGGCAGGGAATTAGGCTCAAGGGAGTTGGGTGAATGCAAAGGACCCTGGAAGGAGAGGTTGTGCAGTGAGCAGGAAATACATGAAGCCTATTAGGGAACAAATCAACCTCTTTACTACCTATCCATCCAACCATAAACCAGCCATTCATCTACTCATCTACCCATCTATCTATCTAACTATTCCACAACTTGCTCAACCAGTCAATTACCTATCCATCTAAGTATTAACTAAGTGCCCATCCATCCATTCCTCTCTCCCATCCTCCCTCCCAACAACCAACTATCCCATCAATCAACCATCCAAATAACCAACCAGCCAACCAACCTACCAGTAGACAACCAAGCATCCAACTAGTAAATAGTTCCCATTATGGGCAATGCAGGATGCTAGAAATAGAGGACATATAAAAGTGATGCTGAGTCTTCCTTGACTCTTTTTTCCCTCTATCCTCTACATTCAATCCATTAGCAAGTACTTAAAAATATCTACCCTAACAATATATTTCAAATCTGACTCTTTCCATCCCCATTGCTTCCCCCTAGTCTGGGTCATCATCACTGCTCCTTGACTTCTGAAATAACCTCTTTTCTGGTGCTCTGGTTCTACTCCTGCCATTATACAGTGAGATGGATCAGTGAGATCCCTCTCCTGATGAAAGCCTTCCAGTGCTTTAAAGTTTATCACACTTCGAAAAACATCCAGGCTCCTTATTAGGGCCTTCAAGACTTTCCAGGATGGCACCCTGGCTGTTATCTCTGACCTCATCTTCTACCACTCCTTCCCCTAATGACCTCACTCCACCCTCACTGGTCTTTTTGTTATTCACACTCATAAGCTTGTTCTTGTCTTAGTCTTCTCACTTGTGCTATACTCTGGAATGATCTGTTCTCAGATCTCAACCTGGCTGCTCCCTCAGAGGGAGTCCCCGCCTTTGGGTGTGGCCTCATCAGACAGGCCTTCCCTAAGTGCCTGCTCCAAAGGCCACTCCAGTCTCCCTCTCTCATTCTATTTCATGCCCTTAATAGCACATATCATTCTTGAGTTTGTTTATTTAAACTCAATAATAAATAAACTCAATAAATAAAGTACATTTTCTGTCTCTACCTTTCGGATAAGCTGGGCTGAAACAGGGCCTTGCTTGTCTCATTCACCACTGAATTGCTGGTGCTTGGCACATGGCAGACCTTAGGAAAAGGTAGTCATTGATATGTCCACCACCTGATTTCTCCTCACTGCCTGATTTCTTTTGGCCTAGAATGTACTGGTCAGTGCTCACTTCCATAGCAAGGAGTCCTGGTTCCTTCCAGAACATGTGCTCAGTTCTTTGTCATCCTCTTCCCTGCAGGTTCCCTGGGGGATGCCCACACCATTCATGAGCATCCGCACATGTGCCTGCGAAGATGTGTGTGGACCAATTTCTTTTTAAGTGCCCGGTGGGATTTTGGCTTCATCCATTTCTTTCTTTCTTTTTTTTTTTTTTTAAAGATTTTCTTTATTTATTTGACAGAGAGAGACACAGCGAGAGAGGGAACACAAGCAGGGGGAGTGGGAGAGGGAGAAGCAGGCTTCCCGCAGAGCAGGGAGCCCGATGCGGGGCTCAATCCCAGGACCCTGAGATCATGACCTGAGCCGAAGGCAGACGCTTAACAACTGAGCCACCCAGGCACCCCGGCTTCATCCATTTCTATGCAAGGATGTCCTTCACCTTTCTTTTCTGAGGCCTTGCCCCCTTGGAGCCTCCCCCACCTCCAAAGAACTCTCCTTTTGGTGTGAAAATAAGTGGATGGCATCAGAGCAGAGCCTTCAAGGGTATGACAGAAACTAAGCACATTCAAACAAGCATCCTAACTGGAGAATGCTCCCCGCCTTAGTGAGCAGTGGGTTAATGCTGTACTCCTTGTCAGGAGTGTAGCAGTAAACATTACCTAGTACTCTGTTGTCCCATGTAGAGAACTTTCCAGATAACTGCTTTTGTCCAAGCCCCACTCCTTAAAATACACTTTTGGTAGAATTATTTTGAAATGCATCATCAATGTTATTTTCTCGTTAAGAAGAACCTCCAGAACACAGTGTTTGGCTTCCAGGCTTGGGGTTCTTATTTTGAATATAAATGATTTGTGAGCTATAACAGAGTGAACCCAATATGATCACAGGGCCAAATGGTCCCAGGCTGTAGAGATGGGGAGATCCTTGAGTCTGCTTTTTCTTTTTTAAAACAGACTTTATCTTTTAGAACAGTTTTAGGTTCAAGCAAAATTGAGTGGAACATACAGAGATTTTCCATATACCTCCTGCTCCCACATGTGCACATCCTCTCCCATTATCAACACCCCGCACCAGACTGGCATATTTATTGCAAGTGATGGACCGACACTGATACATCATCATCACCCAGAGTCCAGAGTTTACATTAGGGTTCACTTTTGGTGTTGTACATTCTATGGGTTTGGACAAATGTATAATGCCATCTATCCACTAGTACAGTATCATATAAGATAGTTTCACTGCCCTAAAAATCCTCTATGCTCTGCCTATTTGTCCCTCCCTCCCCCCAACCCCTGGCAACTACTGATTTCCTTAGTGTTTCCATAGTTTTGTCTTGTCTAGAATGTCATACAGCTGGAATTGCACAGTATGTAGCCTTTCCAGATTGGCTTCCTTTATCTCAATAATATGCACTTAAGTTCCTCCATGGCTTTTCATGGTTCAATAGCTCATTTCTTTTTAGCACTGAAAAATAATCCATTGTCTGGAGGTAACACAGTGTATTTATTCATTTATTCACTGAAGAACCTATTGGTTGCTTTTAATTTTTGGCAATTCTGAATAAAGCTGCTATAAATATCCATTTTCAGGTCTTCGTGTGGACATAAGTTTTCAATTCATTTGGACAAATACAAAGGAGCACAATTGCTGGATTGTACGGTAAGAGTATGTTTAGTTTTTTTTTTTTTTTTTAAGATTTTATTTATTTGCGAGAGAGAGAATGAGAGACAGAGAGCATGAGAGGGAGGAGGGTCAGAGGGAGAAGCAGACTCCGTGCTGAGCAGGGAGCCCGATGCGGGACTCGATCCCGGGACTCCAGGATCATGACCTGAGCCGAAGGCAGTCGCTTAACCAACTGAGCCACCCAGGCGCCCCAAGAGTATGTTTAGTTTTGTAAGAAACCGCCAAACTTCTTCCAAGGTCACTCTGCCATTTGCATTCCCACCAGCTGTGAAAGAGAGCTCCTGGTGCTCCACATCCTCAGCAGAATTTGGTGTTGTCAGTGTTCCAGATTTGGGCCATTTTCATAGGTGTCCCTTGGTCGCTCAACCCTCCCTGTAGAAGGTACCTATAAGAAGAGGTAACCATTTCTCTCGATATCTTATATATAGTTCAGGGATTAAGACACTGATAGATGCAAATGTGAGTATGGATTCTTCTTTTCTTCCTGTTTTACACAAAAAGTAATTTTCTTTTTCACTTTTTTTCACTTCAGAATATATTTCAGAGATATTTCTATTCCTTTTCAGAGACACCTTACTTATTTGCTTATTGCTTATAGCTACATAGTATTCCATTGTATGGCAGATCAAGTATATAAATATGAATATACCTATATCTATATATATAGAGAGATATATAAAACATGGCCTGGGAAGGCTCTCCCTGTTGGCCTCATCCATGGTAAGCATATCTCTCTTGGCAGGCAGCCTGTGGTAGTGGAAGGCTGGCCGTAGCCCCTAGAGAACCATTAGAGTAAATAGGACTAGGACCAGCCTTGGGGATGATGTCCGTGCTCAGGGAAGCAGCCATGAGACACCATGAGTGGCTGGAGACTCATGCTTTGAAGGCAAGAAAAGGACCTGCCTTTGTACAGGGAGAGAAGCCATGTCTTTCATGAGTTTTGAATCTGTGGGTGCACCTGCTGCCCATAGGCTTATAGACAACAGTGGGTCTTGCTCAGAGCAGTGGCTCACCCATATGTGTCCATTCTGTGGCCCAAAGGAGTGTGTTGTGCTTGGGGGGAAATGTAGAGCAGTAGACCTGAGGTCTAGGTGGTGGTGTGGTGGTTTATGGTCAAACCTCTGAATGCTAAAGTCTTCTTTTTATTGGATGTAGGACCGAGTCTGGAATTCTCCCATTCTTTGCTCAGAGTCTTTTAGGGCAGAGGTGGCCTTATTTAATCTGCAGCTAAACTCATGAATGCATTGCCAGTCATTCACATCTTTCTGATTGGTTAGTGGTGGTGGGTGGACCAAAGGGGAGTTCTGGTCTGGGTAGAGGGGCTTGCCAAAGAGACATCTAGGCACAGGAAGAAGGTCCGGGTCAGGACAATGCAGGAGAAAATGTACAATGGAGGTCACTCCCATGTTCCTGGGGGAGGCAAACACATTTAAAGAAGGAACAGGGGGCGCCTGGGTGGCTCAGTCATTAAGCGTCTGCCTTCGGCTCAGGTCGTGATCCCGGGGTCCTGGGATCGAGCCCCGCATCGGGCTCCCTGCTCCGCGGGAAGCCTGCTTCTCCCTCTCCCACTCCCCCTGCTCGTGTTCCCTCTCTCGCTGTGTCTCTCTCTGTCAAATAAATAAAGAAAATCTTTTTTTAAGAAAATAAAGAAGTAACAGGTAAGCAGTGGTGCTAGGCCTTCTGCCCCTGCCCTTGACACAGAGTCCTGGATGCATCAAATCTTTGACTCAATGTAGACCTAGTTTTCAGTGCTTGCACAGCCACTTACAAGCTGTGTGTGGCCTCGAGCAAGCAACAATCTCTCTACGTCTCCGTTTCTTCATCTATATGTTGCAGGACTTTGTGAAAATGAAATGAGGGGTGGGTATGAGTGTCTGGCACAGGTAGACATTCAGTACATACTAGCATTTTTTAATCCCTTCCTGCCTATAAAGACAAAACCCAGCTCAATTCTTTCCTCCTCTCTTCTCCTTCCCTGCCTCCCTTGTCTTAGAGTACCTCAGTACCCTGTAGTGATGAGGCTGAGAAACTGGGCAGGAAAGCTGTGCAAATCTGTTATTTTGCTGTAGATCGAGTGGGTACCTGTGAGCTGTGAGAGTTTGGGTGGAGGAGAATGCATCTTCTCTGATTCTGAACACAAGCATACGATGGGTACCATTACCTCTGTGTCCTCTTTGTATCCCCAATGATTTATTTTAAGGTCTGCTATAAAAGCAAGACATTGCTTAATTGTCTCTCTGTAAAATATGTAAAGTATCACACTATTGGGGCTCATTAGCTAAAGCAGAGCTGCTGTTTAGTAATCCATAAGGTGATACCTGTTAATGAACGCGGCAAATGATTCTCCTAACTACCTAAGGAGTAATAATAGATATGTCAGCTCGAACAAACAAGTACCCGGTCCCCGGGGGGTGTGGAGACACTGGATCATAATTAGATAGAGGGGCAGAGCAGACACATATTTTTGCCGATCTGGCTCTCTGTGCGCTCTTCCACCCGTCGTCCCTTCTGCCTGTGCCGAGCTGGACCGCCAATCCTGTCTGCAGCCTGGTTCAGGGGAAGGGTGTTGCCCTGCTCACAGCAGAAGTCGCCACCAGATATTACTGAGTTCCATGCTCCAAAATGTGGGGCGGTCGGGATCCTTAGTTAGAGGGCTTTCTGGAGAGCGGTGTTTTCAGTGGCTCTCTCAATCCTCTGAGAGATGGAAGCTGAAGCTCATTATTATTATCCATTCAATGGCTCTGAAGTCTGTGATAAAACAGGGAGTAGTTGTGGGGGTGGTGGGGAGTGTGTGGGGACACTGGTGTGTAAAAGCCGTTTGGTCCTTGGAAAATAACATGGCGGTTCCTCAAAAATTAAACATGGAATTACCATATGGTCCAGCAATTCCACTTCTGGGTATATACCCCCAAAGGACTGAGAGCAGCAAAAACAGCCCAAATGTCCATCCCTGGATAAATGGATAAACCAAATGTGGTATGTCCATCCACTAGAATATTATCCAGCCTTGGAAAGAAATGAAATTCTGGTACCTGCTACCTTATGCATGGACCTCGAAGACATCATGCTAAGTGAAATAAGCCAGACACAAAACAACAAATACTGTACAATTCCACTCATATTAGATAACGTAGAAGTGTCAAATGCACAGAGACAGAAAGTAGAGTGGAGGTTACTGGGGACTGGGGGGAGGAGGGAGTTAGTGTTTAATGGGTGCAGAGTTTCAGTGTAGGGTGACAAGGAAGTTCTGGAGATGGATGGTGGTGATGGTCACACAACTCTGTGAATGTACTGAGTGCTACTGAACTGTACAGTTGAAATGGACAAATACACAACTTTGTTGTGCCGATTTTGCCACAAGAGAACGGAAAGCCACTCGGTCCTAATTTAGGTCAAACTGGTACCCTGTGGTCAGATGTGGCTAGAAGCAGAGCCCACACTGTGCCCTGAGCCTAGGGCTGGGAGGAAGTGGAGTGTGGGGAGCTCAAAGCCGTGCACAAGCATTGGGATACCTCGCGGGCAGTGAGCTAGGCCAGACCCGGAAAGCTGGGGCCGAGGGCAACCAGCGGGGGTTCCTGGTTCAATGCTGCGGCCTCCTACCATTGCAGACATGCTGCCTCTGTTCTTTGCTTTAGTTTTGACACTGTCACTGGACCCCTTGGCCACGCTGCGAGACCCCAGACGAGTGACATTCCCTCTCTCCATTTATTTCCCCCTTGTGTTGGGGGAGGGGGCTTGTGGGAGGATCTCAGAGGCCCCTGAACCCTGACATTCTACGAAGCCAGGGACACCCGTGGAGGCCTTGGAGAACTGAGAGGCACCTACACCACGGACCAGGCTTATGCAGAGCTCTGGAGGTCCTTGAGGTTGAGGGTGAAAGGGAGGCATCTGGGGATCCTGCCCAGGCTGGGGAGCTGGGCCAAGACATAACCATCTCTCAGCTGCTTATTTTGCAGTTTCCACATGAAAGTGGTTAAGAGCCAGGACTCAGGAGACAGATTGTGTTCACATCCTGATTCTTCCACTGACTGTTGATTTTGACCTATTAAATCTCCAGAGTATCAGATGCCTTATCTAAAGTGATGGGACTCGTCTCATCGGGTGCTTGTGAGAATGAAATGAGAACATGAGTAAAATGCTTAGCACGTGCCTGAAGCATAGCAAGTGCTTGTTAATAGCACCATTGTAATTAACAGAAGGTATTTCTAATGGTGGAAGCAAGTGCCCTTGCGTTCCTGTGGATCTTGGACTATAATCGGGGTCAGCCCCTGCAAACTCTCATGCTGATCTTAACAATTCATGAGCTCGGAGGGCACAAAGTAAGAATCTATGAATTCATACTTGCGATATAAAAATCGATCAATCAATCAATGAATAAACACACTCAATGGAGAGAAACTTTTCCTTACAGTAGCTTTCAAAGAATAGATGTAGAAAGAATGCTGGAACTGAAAATTAATATTTGGCATCAACTATAGTTATGCTTGTTTCGGACAAGGATTGTGAATGGATACAAAAGTATTGGTTGAAATTATGACGAGAAACAGGGTATTTACGTAATGTCGACGTGTTTCTGCGTAAGATACTCACTAGTCACAGACGGGAAAGTGGTAACTCGAAAGGAGAGAAAGCTGGCAGATACCACAGATACCAGAAGGGACAGACCAACATCGTGTCCCTCCCGATGTGAGGCTCTGGCGCTCGTGACACCCTCGCCATCGTATTTCTGCAGAACACGTGTCACCTGAATCTGACTGTGAAAATGTTAGACGCACTCAAATTGAAGGGCATGCCACAAAGTAACTGCTTTTACTCTGCAACATGGCCAAGACCATGAAAGATTAAAAACTAAAGATGGTTCCAGATTCAAGGAGACTGAAGAGACATGACAAGGAAATGGAACGTGTCATTCTGGATTGGATTCTGGACCGGGGAAAGGACAGTAGTGCGACAGCAGCTGACTTGTGAGAAAGGTCTGCGGAGTAGATAATGCTCTTCTATCTGTATCAGTGTTCTGAGCTTGATAGTTGCGCTGTGGCTAGGTAGGCAAATGCCCTCCCCCTTTTTTTAAAAAAGGAAATAAACACAAAAATATTTAGAGATGAGAGGACATTATGCCTCCACCTGACTCTCAGAAGTTTCAGAACAATAATGGGGTTTTTACGCACATAAGCTTGTATATAGGAGAGAGGAAATGAGAGAGAGAGTGAGAAGAAGTTGGGAAAAGGGTAACATTTGGGAAAGCTGGGTGAAGAGCATATGGAAATTCTTTGCACTGCTTTCACAAATTTTGTAAGTCTGAAATTACTCCCAAACAAGAATTTTAAAAATGTTAAAATGTGGGGCGCCTGGGTGGCTCAGTGGGTTAAGCGTACGATTCTTGGTTTTGGCTCAGGTCGTGATCTCAGGGTCGAGAGATGAAGCCCCGCGTGGGGTATGGAGCCTGCTTGAGATTCTCTCTTCCTCTGATCCTCCCCCCAACCCTCTCCTTGGCTTGTGCAAGCGCATGCTCTCTCTCTAAAATTAAAAAAAAAAAAAAGTTAAAATATATGAGCATTGTTTGACAACACAGTTTCTCTTATCATTTATCTCGTTTAATTAATTTATCCTGCACATCCACCCTGGGAGGTAGGAACTATTATTTCCCCCATTTTACAGATGAGAAAACAGAGGCTCAGCAAGATTTAGTAACTTGCCCAAGTCACAGGGCTCATAAATGGCCACGTTGAGATTTGATCATACAGAGTTTCACTCTTGCACCTCCGTGTTTAAACACAAGTATTTAGTGACTGTCTATTAGGTGTTGAGGACTGTATACATAATGCTTTATTGGATTCTCACCGCCACTCTGCAGAAGGCACCATCATCCTGGTTCTACGGATGGGAACACGGCTCAAGGTGGGGCTCACGGACTACGACTAAGAGAACAGGGTATCAGCTCAGGTCCTCTGGAGGCCCAAGGGTGTCTCTCAGTCTGCCGCTCGCTTGCAGTCTGGGTCCAGGCTGGGAGCCCTCCGCAGAGTACTGGGATCCTGGCCCACCCCAGACCCCTCCTCCTTGAGAAACACCTATCTATCAGTCACAACCACAGGCTCCGTATTGCAAATCTGGGGAGCCAAGTGCTAGTTCTGCGGCCGTGTGTTCTGGCATGGATAAGAATCCGCACTGGTCATTGTGGCTGGGAAATCCGGAGGCTCCTGGGGGGAAATCCTACAGAGCATGCCCACATCTGCCGGGGCCCTGGGCCCACCCTCAGTGGCCGTGGGCTGGGGCGGGTCCCCTCTTCCACAGGAGCCTTTGCTCTGCGGTGCTGGGACTTGGACCTGGGGCCTTGTCAAGAGTCTGCAGGATTTACCGAGAGCCTTTAGGCCTGCCTCCCTCTGTGATCGCTTTGCTCACAATTTTGGCAAGGCAGCTTGATCATGAGTTAGGTATAAAAATATTCAGGGGAAGACAGTGACTCACAATTGGGGAATTTGAGGGGACACACACGATATCGTGTGGTTTCAGCACAAAAGCCGAGGTCCCAATGTGGTGTGAAAGAACCGGGTCCACGGAGGGAGCCCCCGGGGGGGGATCGTGAATTCCTGCAAGCAAGCCGGAGGTGCCGCTCCGCTCCGGTAATTTCTTAGATGAAAAATACATCTGACGTCCCTAGATGCGGGTCTCGGAATGTACAAATTCATCAGTTTCCGGAACAGAATCCTAGGCTCTTAGCTCTGGCTGGAGGCCCGCAGATCATGGAGTTCAGTGCTCACACCTTGGCCAAGGAAACTGAGGCAGAGAGGGCCCCACCAATCCTGACCCCCAGCCCCAGGCTTCTTCTCACCAAGTCCTTTCTGCCTGGCCTCCCCTCCGAAGCCTTGCCCAGAGCTGGCTGGCCTGCACTCCCCAAGCTGTTTTGCGTTAGAATTCCCCTAGGCCGGTGGTTCTTCAATTTTTGTAACCCACAATGAGAAATATATTTTACATTGTGACCCAGTACTCGCGCGTGCACGCACGCACACACACACACGCACACACACTGGGTCAGCAGTAGTCAGGGGCCCAGCAGGAAAAAGAATTCTTCCAAATGGTCCAGATAAAGGGCCGTTAATGAGGGGCTACTTGGAGAGGCGAGGGCTGGGTTCCGAAAGCAAACATGGGCCGTTGAGGCACGCGGAGGCCAGCAACAGTGGAAGCCGTCACCACCCCCAGGACCGAAGGGTCAGGAGGAGGAATAGCGTTACCAGCGCTCAGCCAGAGCCGAGAAGGAGGATCCTGGCAGGAGCTGTGGTCCTGGGAATTGTAGGCTTTATTGGAGGCCTTGCACACAGCAGGGTTTGCGCCCGAGCCAGGAGAGAGAGGGAAGGAAACACCCAACCTCTCGCTGCTCCAGCCTTATGATCTCAGACAGGGCTGCCCACGGGCCCAACCCAATAAGCAAAAAGGCCAAGGAGATACACTGGAAGGGGTCGGCCTGCCGGTGCCCAGAGCAAAGCAAGGAAGGGTGTAAAAGGGACAGGAAGCAGCTCGTGCCCACACAGACCCCATTAGCCCGCGTGGCACCTTTGGGAGTACGAGGGAGAAGGTGCGCTCGGGGGGTAGACACGGCCCGTCGGCACCCAGCCCGGCACACAGGAGGGCAGCCTCGTGCACACTGGAGAAGGGTGCCCTTTCCTCCCGGGGGCGCATCTTGTGTCAGAATGTGGGGCTGGGCTGGGGCGTGAAGGCCACCTGCCAACGGCTGCCCGAGGCCATGCACACACAGGTGCACAAGGGAAATAAAGTGTCCGAAAATAATACTTACCTTGCTGTTTGCACTGCCCCGATCTAACTTCGTCCCGCCATCCTGCACCGTGCCATTCCTTTCCAGAAGGTGGGTCATGGAGCTCCCGGAGCCCAGTAACCAGGTGTGGCCTTGTTTTCAGGGCACAGGGTGGACTTCGGTTCGGCACTGCTTAGCCCGAGGGCCAGACTTTGCAGCGGGAAGCCCAGGCTGCCTGCAGGGGTGGGCAAAGTGTGCGGCCTGTGTGGCTTTTTTGTGGCTTTGGTCTTAGAAGGATTCGAGCTCCATCTTGCCTTCCTCATGTATGACATTGGCGAGGTGAGCCAACCTTTGTAACCTTTAATGTCCTCTTCTGTACAGTGGGCGTGATGATTGCCCGACTCTTAGGTTTAGGCGAGCATCGGATGAAAGGAGATCAGGTCAGTAACACCTACGGTACATGCACATGCTCGAAAGATATCAGGGCAGTTATTATTATTGTGATTATGGCTCCTAGGGACTCTTAGTCTTTGCAAGGAGTCCCCCCACCGGGAACGGCAGGGGGAGGCGTGTTTCTCAGGCAGACGCTGATAACTCGGGGGTTGCCTGGTCTGGATAGAGAGTTGGCTACCAGCTTCTGCTTTTCTAAACTGTGAGCGAAATCTCCCAGGATCAGCCTCTAGGCGCCATGGGGCCCTGGGAAGACGGGTGAGGCCCCATATAGTAGGCACTGGACCCATACGTACCACGTCCTTCTGTTTACCCAGCATCTGGACTAGAAAGTCCCAACACCTGACACTTTTTTCTGCCCTTTGCTTTTATGAGGGAGAGACACACACAGATAAAGCAGCTGAGAGCAGGGATTCATGCAAGAGAGCAATTTCCTGGGCAGATCTTAGAGTGAGTACAAACTCAACCTTCTGTCACCAGTGACACCCTTAAGAGAGGACAGTGTGCCACATTTTCCTTACACTTTGCTTGGCCCAGTTTGGCTTTTCAGATCTCACCTTAGGACTCCTCTTCCAGGAAGCCTTCCAGTACCTCTCCAGCTGGGCCAGTCCATCCCGGCCCCTGTGCTCTCTGGCTAGCCACGCTAACCTCCCTCAGAGATGGCCCTCCCACAACTTTATGGAAACTCCCCTTACGCTCATGGAATCCCTGGATGAGACTGTGGCCTACTTGTGGGCAGAGCCTGTCTGATTCATCTCTGTGACCCCAGTCCCAAGCAGGGAGCTTCGCCCAAGGCGAGCGTTCGCTTCACGCTTAGTGGAATGAATGGAGTGAAAAACAGTCAAGTAAAGAGCTTTTGAACTTCATGTCATTTCCCCCATTTGCTGTGTGCTGACTGCATTTGGAGGAGGCTACTTCGTTAAATTAAAACCAAATGGAAACCCAGATCACATCCCTCCCATCCAAATGTGGTGTTTTGTGTAAGTAGAACATCAGTCAAAATAACTTTGGAGATGAAAAAAAATCAGGGCGCTTCTTTTCATGCTTAGCATCTTAGCTTAGGGTTTGTGGATTCTTCCTCTTATGTGACTCCCAGGCCACTGGGATTCCCTCCCTGGCTTACTCCCCTCCCAAATAAAAATAGCTTTGTTCTGATCATCAAAGCCATATATACTTATCAGAAGAAAATCAGACAATACAGAGGAAAAAAAAAAAAGAGAAGAAAGTAAAAATTATCTATAAGCCTGCTCCTGAGAGAGAACCCCTACCCTCAGCTTTGAGTATGTTCTTCCAGCCTTTTCTTAGCGTTTGTAAACACATATACACATTTGAAAATAAATGTCATCCTCACTTACACAGTTACAATTTGTGACATGCTTTTGTCAATTAACATCACACTGTGACAGGTTTCTGTGTCAATAAATACAATTCTGAGTCGTGGCATCATTGTGAAAGGCTCCTTTATGTTCTATTCATTACATGGCTTCACCACTCAGTCCCTCATGACTGGACACGTAGCTTGTCTTCCCTCCCTTTGCTACTGGAAGCAACACTGGCTTTGGACACAACCAAGGTCACATACCCCAAAATCTGGGTGGAGAATGGTATTTTGGGTCCTACGGGAGGCTTGGCAATAGGATGGACTCTTTGCTCCTCTGCTAGATACACTAATTAGTGTGTAGACAGCCTCAGAGAAAGAGTGTTTTCTCTTCTGCCAGGATGATAGGCAACTTTACCAGAAGGAAGAAGCCCTTTGGAGGGAGGCTTGGTGTTTTTTTGAGTCGCCGAGGGAAATAGCCACGGTCCTCTCTGGCTCAGCGAGTTCAGGGAGGAGAGGATTTTCCCAGTGGCCATCACGTCTTAGGGGCTGACGCCTCCCCTTCACCAGTACACAGATGTGTGTTTTACTCTCTGGCATGACAACCTACTAGGGAAATACAGACAGAAAGCCCCAGAGAGCTCAATAAGATGACATAAACATGCCTATGTCTAGAAGGTGAGAATTAAGACCAATACCCCCAAATCTTCTATCAGTGTCCCTTCTTTTCGTGACAGAGTGTTTTATTCCAACAGCCTGTGATCAAATGCAGAAACATGCACCGTGATACGAGGGCACTGAAATTGGTGAGCTACAGGGAAAATCCTGGTGATAGAACTTGATTGTGTTGACAAATTAACCTAATGAGAATAGTTTCCCACTCCGAATTCATTAAGCAAAAATGTGCAAAGTAGGTATTTGCAGCCTGTTAACCCTTAATTGGCTCAACACTGAAAACGCTTAATTGTGACATGTGTCACCAAAATCCCTGATGTAGCTAACCGCCGTTAGACTTACAAAATTATACATTTTAAATGATGATCTTTAATTAAAAATTATTTGGGATTATCTTCCGCCCATGCTTGAAACTGAGCAGCTCTGGGACACTCGAGGAAATGGTGGCAGGGAAATCATTTGGGGAGCGATGGTTTTTGCTCACAATCAAATTTCTACATATAGGAAATGTGACAAGAAAGCATGGGAAGTCTTGAAACAAGCTTCAAATATTTCAAGGTGGTATGATGGCAAGTGCTGGACCAAAAGAGAGGAGAAGCCCTGCTCCAGCATTGCTGTGTGATCTTGGATAGATCACTTGTCCTCTCTGGTACCCACATTCGTCATCAGTACAATGTGAAGGACTCGATTCGGTTCGATCTGGAAAAGTCTGATGCACACAGGGCAGAGATGCAAGTAAGTATTTTAACCTACACACTGGCTCAAACAAAAACCAGGGCACAACTGATAAGCTTCCCACTCAAAGGTTCAATGAGCAAATGGGCCAAGATTCTAACACGTGCCATGGGAACAACAAGAAAGTTGGGGGCTCCTGACACATCCGCCTTCAGAACACTTGCTGACACAGACATCTAATTGCCTTCCTCCTTCCTGGGTGGTCCCAGTAGGTGGAGAGAAAACTTTTCATCGTAAGCAACAGACCCTACATTGCAAAGAAAATACTTTTCCTGAGCTTTAAAAAAAAAAAAACAACAATTACATTCTGGAGTTGCACTAACCTTCTTTATACCTTCTATGTCCTGCGCCATCCATTTCAGTGTGCAAATACAAATGATAGTAGCCTCTTTTGGCTCCCTGGTGACCCTTCATCATGTACACAATTTTAATGATCTATATTCTAAGGTGGTTGAACAGTGGTCTCCCCCAAGAGACCTGGAAGTCTCTGAGGCGTGTGTTCACAAAACACAGCTGGTGGCAGGCCTTGAAACCTCAGTGGGGTGAACGTGGAGCAGGTGGGGGAAGGGAGGAGGCTGACACGATGACCATGTCCACACAGACTTGGGCTGCCACTTCAGCAACATGGCGGCCTCTGGCATGAATCACAATAAAAGGCGGATGTTGGGAAGAGGGTGAGTATGATGGACTGGAATGGGGCTAAAATGCCAGAAATCTTAATCCGAGGGAACTTGGGCACTCCTTTGCTGTTGTTATAATTATAGAACAGGAGCAAAGACTGCCAGGTTCTCTGGGTGAGGCTCATCCTAATTGTAGTGTGGCCAGATGGTAGGTCAACTGAACTTCACCCAACGGGTACTGAATGTCTCCTATGTTCAAGGCTGCCTCATATGTCTCCTATGGGCCCATGCTGGAAGGCACTGGAGCCTCCATCCTCTTCTTCCTCCTTTCATCCCTCCCGCCCAAGCCAACAGGCTCAGTGTAAACAGACCAGAGCTGCTCACTAGCCAGCTCAGGAGTCGTGGCTGACCCATTCTCCCTGGGGCTCTAGGTTCGTGGACCTCTACTGTCTGGGCTTGGCTTTATCCCAGATTGCTGTTCTTGTCAATGACTCCATGGCTCTTGGGCTCACTATGCTTGGACCAGACTGTTTTTCTAAACCTCCTTCTAGCTGGGGCAAACACTGTGGCTAGGGATGAGAGGCACCTGCCTCCGCACCAACCACAAGGTTTCCCGAGGCTGGGTCCCCCTCCCTTCCCAGAGAAAGGATGAGATGGAACACCATGAGGTCTCATCAGTAGGGGGGACAAAAAGCATGGCCCCTGACCTCATGGGCTTCCAGGCTGGTGGGGGAGGCCTCATGATGCCCATGAGCCACAGGGTGGTGTGGGTCCCATAAGGAGTCATACTGAAGAAAGTCAAAGGGAAGTCTTTTGCAAAAATCAGTGTATCCTTCACCCTCACCATGACCCCCCCCCCCGATAAAACTCTATATAACCAAGTAAAACAGATAAAAGTTAAAGGCAGAGCTTCTCTGGTTGAAGTGAGGGATAGAAGTCTCCAGAGAACACTGAAAAAATTATCATCCACACAATACATACATGCGACTTAAAAAAATCAAGACATGAAAAGTTTGAACTAAAATCTATTGACCCTCTATGTCTAGGCCTGCCTCTTTTGCACCCTTTCCAGAGGTAACCATGGTTCTAAGTTGGTCGGTATTCTTTTACGCCCTTAATCCATGCTTGTATACGAATCCCAATTTACGTACATAACATTGCCTAGAGGGTGTTTTATACGAAAATTACTACCCATATACACCTGGCTTATTCTTTTTAACCACTGCCCACTATATGGACAGTCCCCATTTTACAGAGCAGTCCTCCTATCAATGGGCATGTCAGTGATTTTCCATTTTTTCATGCTCACAAACCAGGCTTGTGCATGTCTTTTTAGGCATAGGTAAGAGAGTAAGAGAGCTTCTTTGCTGAGGAGAATTCTCCTGAGACCTTGGAAATCATCATGCTAGGGACTTGGGTGAGTGGAGTGGCAGGTGTGGGATAGGGAAGGAGAGGATGGGACAGCTTCTCGGAGGCTCTGGGCTTCCACCAGGCTCTGAAAGGTGAACCTAGGCTTAAGATCAAGGGGGAAAAGGGAAGTGGGGGGATCTGGAGTGGGGGAGAGGCAGATGGTGTGGCCAAGGGGGCTGACCCAGAGGGCACAGGACGTTGGTGTCTGGCGCTGGGGGGGTCCGTGGGGCATGCATGGGAGGGCGTGCTTTCTGGGGAATGGGGGTGGGGCAAGAACCACTCACAGAAGTGCTCTCAAAGGCCATGCTCGACCCAAGGCTGGCTTTTTATTAGGCACCTCGGTTTACTTCTGCCTTAAAATACCTGGGAGGGGGTGATCCTGGGTCTATGCTCCCCCTCTTCTCCCTGCCCCCCCAGTAACGCAGGCTTCCCCCTTCTCCTGCCAACGTGCAGCCACTCAGCGGTCATTCCTGTGCGGCCGAAGGGAGCAGCCAGCAACCAGCCTCACTGGCCTCCCCAGGGGTTGGAGGGCAGGGGGCCAGGCCCATCCAGGTGCTGACAGGCCCCTTAGGAGGTATGGGGGAGGACGGTGCAGACCGCACCCTCTGGGTGATTAGATTAGTCTCTGCTCTCAGCACACCCCACGGGTCACTCTGTCCTGTCCCATCATCCAGCCCTGAATTCCCATGAGGATCTCACGAAGGTCACTTGAGCTTCACGCACTCGAAGCTCATGAGCTTCATGGCTCCTTGGGACTCTCCCAGGTCAGGCGCCCTTTGTGAGGTCACCAAGTCCACAACGGTGTTTGGACTGCCTTGTCTACCTGTGAATTTCTCTCCCCTTTTCCTGGCCAGTGATACTGAAGATAAGTATTCTTCTGGAATCGGGGAGGGAGGAGCTGTGTGCTTTTGTCTGTAATAGGTACCAGCAAGTTCACTGGTCCATCACTACCTAGTACTTAAGACAATGGCTTTGCCAAAAGCAGTGACATAAAAGGGACTTAGTAACTCTATCCAATTAGCACGTAGCTCTGAATGCAAAGCCCTCCAGTGTCCTCTGTGCTCTTCTTATCACGCTGGCTGATTCTTCCTGGCATTAAGGAGGGGTGAGTTGATACCAAACGTTCAGCTGACGATGGAAGGGACTAGCCTGCAGTGAAAATGATGGAAACTAGCTTTGGTGCCTCTGGGATGGAAGGATCTCAGAGTGAGGACAGGTTCAGGGGCATCTGGGGTCCAAGGAGGCTAGGACATTCACTGTCTGATGAAAAATGCCTCCTTGGAAGTGGGCTGTGGCTCAGGGCTGAGACCTACGAGCTCTTAAAATGTGCTTATGGGGAAAGGGGCTAATGGAAGGGTGTTAGGGTTTCTTCCCATTTCAAGAATGGAAATAAGGCAGAACACTGAAGTCCACTCAGAGCATGGTGGGGAGTTCCTGGCAGAGAACTGAGCTATCCCCATGGCCTCAGAAGTCTAGGGGATTTCGTTCTCGGGAAGAAGTCTGCCTCCTTAGCATATTCATTAGGGTTTGTCTATGTCCCTGGATTACAGAAATGTAGACGGAAGTGAGTGTACCTACCCAGGCCTTGTCACTTGCCTGTGCATCCGTGACTGCAGGACTCTGTCTTGGGAATGCAGAAGGGTCAGTGAGTGTGATGTCACATGCTCATGGCAAAAAGGAACAGGTGGACAAGAAGCCTTGCCCAGCAAGTCATAGAATCTATGGTGGGAGGCAACTGCAAATGACGCTGCGTTGTTTTGTTTTATTCTTACTGGCTCAGCGTTCATTTCAACCTTCACTGGGAGACACAACCCATTTTTTTTTTTTTCTCTTGAGAGAAAACTGTCCCTTTCTATTCTCAAACCATTAGGTTTGAGTGGACTGACATCACTCCCTGATCCAGGGTGAGCACATGAATCAAGTCTGGCCAATCAGAGCATTCCACTCCCCACTGGCCGTGGTGAATGGTTTGGGGATGGGGCAGGTGACCTGAGCCCATCTGATGAGGCTGAATCCAGAGATTTTTTTTCTTGGTAATATTGGGAATGCGGCACATTTCCACGACCAGCATTTAAGCCTGGAACTATTAGCAGTCATGTGGGGAAGCCTGTCTGAAATAATGCCATCAGAGAGGAAAAAAGAGTTTAGAGATGGAAGGAGACAGATTTCTTATAATACTGTTTGAGTATCTGGATTTAGCCATGCCTGAAGGCCACTCAAACTATCAGTTATATAAGCCTACACATACCTCATTCCCTCTTTTATGGCTTGTGTTTATGGGCCTGATCCAAAGAATACCAGCTAACTGAAGGTCTTACAGGCAGACTCATCCAACTGCCTCTACTTGAACGCTCCTCTGGATGTAGATCTCATTCTTTTTGGAGTCAGGAAGACCTAGATTTAAAGCAACACTCTTTCAGAAGCATGGGTTTGTTTGCATCTCTTCTGGAAGAAATCTGTAAATGCTTCCAGCTCATGACTGTCCTTTCTGTTAATTCTTTCTGCCACATTCAAATTTGATTGTATTGTAAAATGCTCTGATCAGGACTTGGCAATGCTTGAAATGTAGCAATGTCCTGAGATTGGTTAGCTGGCCATCTTGGAAAGACAAGTAGAGGTGGGAGCTCAACCCTACCCAAACCCCAAAGTGGAGCTATGAGCTCTTGGATTGGGTGCTTGAGGCTATGGCACACCAAACCACCTGCCTGTTTCCTTTGCCATCTTTTTTTTTTTTTTTAATCTTGTCCAATAATGAGATTTTATTCTTCAGAGCTAGGACTTGGTTACATCCCAGCCTGCCTTTTCCTTACCTACTTATTGGTACATCACATATGAAGACCCAAGCTCTGCAGGTGCCTGGGGCTTGCTGTTGATGTGTTTGGTGGAGTCAGACAGCATGAACCTATCTGAGCTCTTCCTTATGAGGAGCTAGTCTGTGAAAGGAGCCAGAGGGTGCAAGGATGCAGATGCGCCCACAGAGCGCAGCAGGATGAGCCAGTCAGGTCTGGTCCCCACCAGCCTCCGTGCCTGCAGCCTGAGTTATGGGATTCCCCAGCAAAGACCATGGAATGTTCTGGCTCCCACTGCACAACAGAACTGGGAAGTTCATGGGGTAGACCTGGCTTCCTCCAGGGTTTAAACGTCACCAGGACCTGTCTTTCTCTCCTTTGTCTCTCTCTGCTTCCCCCAGTGCTGTCTTCGTTCTCAATTCTCAACGTAAGCCCTGGATTTACACCTTCCTGGTGGCCAGCAGTCCCAGACAAAGACAGTGCCCTCCTTCTCCCTCGTCTGCCCTAATCTTTGGAACAACCTCTGATTGGCAGATTTGGGTCACATGCCCTTCCCAATCAGGTGCTAGGGATTGAACATGGAGGACTCTGACTGGCCAGCCATCCTAGAGGAAGTAGACATGGCCCCTTGACTGACCGCCCTATCAAAATCAAGTTTGGAGTTGGTGACATTAATGTACCACAGGAAGGGACGCGGAGCATAACCAAGAACGAGAGCTTCACAGCCAGCTCGGTAGTAGGCTCCTCGTCACACGTCGGCTCCATCGGCCTGGTGTTGGCTGCTCACAACTGGTGGATGAGAAAACTGCAATTGATTAGCAGGGTCTGCTGTGGGTGCAGGATACCGATGCAGTGGACACATGCTTTGCTTTTTTGCTGCATCTGAGCTTCTAGAGACTAGATACTTCACACCACTTAGTGTGGAGAAAGTTTCTGTTTGCACATCAGAGTTGTCGATCCCGAAATCCCATGGCTCGTCATTAACTTGCTCCCAGCCTCTTTCTCCTATCCCATTTCTCTGCTTCACAGGAGTGTTTCCTTCCCATTAAGGGCCTCTGCTTGGGCTGGGGGAGGAAGTCCGAGACACTCTAGCCTGGGACCCTCCTCTTCCCATAGTGCAGTTCAGAGATCCTCAAATACTCCCCCTCTTGGGAGGAGGGGCTGTTCTGGGGCCAGGTGCTTCCTTTCGCCTTCCATCCTGGAAGAGAAGAAGAGACGTGAGAAGAGACCAGAAGAGAAGAGGGAAAAGAGCTCTGAAGCAACGTGGACCTTTTACTCTGAGCTGATTCTTCTCCCCCCATCTGCGGCATCCTGGCTGGTGAAGGGCAAAGGGCGGTGACCTGGACAACTGGGTTTGAGAGCCCTCTCTGGCCCGATGGAGTGGGGGCACCTTGGCAGTTTCCCCTTTCCTGAAACAGGGGGTCAGTACTTTCCAGGCTCCTCCAGCCCAGACATTCTCGGTTCGCTGGTAATTCGAGAATTAAGAATGAAATCCAATAGTAGCACCTGTTTACTTCTCGTGACGGCTTCTCACCCAGGGCAGGGAAGGGGGTTCCTTCCAGTCACACACACACGCACACATGCAATCCCATAGATTGTTTGTTTGTTTGTTTTTACAAAGACAACTTTCAAGAACAAGGAGGACTTGGGCCCATGTGGTCTAGATACCCTTGAAGTCCATTTGCTTCCCCCTCACAGGGTGATGGGTTAACTGACCCCCAGTTCCTTTTCGGTGACCATGAAACATGAGTTCTAGTATCAACTCTGCCTTTTTTTTTTTTTTTTTTTTGCTGTGTGACCTTGGGCAAATCACTTTGCTTCTCTGTACATTATATTCTTCCTCTGTAAAGCAAGAATGAGCATGTCCAGCCCTTACTGTGCTGCTGAGATGTTCAAATATGATAAGGGGTTTAAACATCATAAAGAGCCATACAGGAGACAGGGATGAGCTGTTATTAAAGTCTCACTCAAAACTGGCCTAAGAATGGGCCAGAAATTCCTTCAGGCCTGTTTGTACTGTGCCTTGCACGTAGCGGACGCGCAGCAAATATTTGTTGAATGATTGGAATCCCAAGGGCTGTTTGAGCTGTAATACAACTAGACATTGCACTTGGGCTGTGCTATTTTATGTCCCGGCCGCAGTCTCTGATGGGATAGCTGCAAGGGCGGATTGTGGGCCAGGGCCCTGCTGTCTGGTACCTGGGTGGTGCCCAGGCCCCTTCCCCGCCTGGGCTAGGCATCTGTCTGCCAAGGTGAAAAGGTAGATTTCAACCAGCAGGCAAGGAGGGGGTGGGGCTAGTGTTTTTCTGCTCATGCTGTAGCTGTTTTTCCTCTTTCCTATTGGGAATAAATTACTGTGGCTTTATAGCCCTTACAGGAGTTTCTGAAAACTCCGACTGGATGAATCCCAAAAACAGAATTCTTTTCTGAGTTTCCAACTCCCCCAGATCCTCATTTAGAAGGAAAATGGGTTCAGTCAGCTTGCCTCTGACAGACACCTGATCATCCTCCAGATGGGGTCACCTCTCCTTGATCTTGGAAGTCTTTTCTTCCCCCAGCGGGCTCTAAGAACATGGCCGAGCTGCTCAGACACACAGCCACCCCCTGAACGTGAGGAGGCTGCTTTGGAAACCATGTCCCCTCCTTGACCAAGTGCTCAACCCAATCAGGATAGAGCTCGGGGCGGGTGTAAGCCAACTTGTTGCCCAGTGTCATCGCTTTATCCTATATTCTTTGCTCCTAAGAAATATACATCGACAGCCCCTAGATGCTTTCACATCAGTGTGTGTGCATGTGGCTTTACTAAGCATGGGCAACACGATGTTGTCAATTAAGTTAAACCCCTCCCCTCACGCCCAGCCCCCATCTTAGAACAATGCTCAGTGCAGCCAAACATCTGTGGCCCTGGACATGTAATCTCCCTCTGTTTTGTTTTGCTCCAGACAAAATGGTGGAAAAGCTGAAATTTATGTCTTTGGAATCCGAGGCATTAACTGTTGTAAATCAGCCTTTGGTGCCCAAAGGTAACAATTACCGCTCTCATTAATAGATTTCCCCAGCCTCACTCATAAAACAACTCTGGAAATGTCTCCGGGGACAGGGTGGGGGAAGTGTGCCTGGGGATCATTAACCATCAAGTACCCTGGGCATAGAGGGCCGCACCCCTCTCCCCAGGGCCCGCCAGCGGACATGAGAGAAAGCGCGCACAGGAGCCCCCAGACAGGGCCAGGGCGCTGTTTGCAGGGGGTGGGCGTGCGGGCCCAGTGGGAGTTCCACATCTGTGCAGATCCCTCCCAGGCAGGGGTTCAGAAGCGCTGGGTCTTGAAGAGGAAGGAGTGGGGGTGGCGGGTGGGGGAGGAAGGCTTGCGTTTCCATTACAGCAGGTGACTTTCTTGGGAACACCAGGGCTGGAAGGGATCTGGCGGTCATGGGGTCCACTCCTTTAGTAACCACTCAGGGACAGCGGGGCCTGGGGACTTGCCCGGGGTCACCTGGCAAGGCTGTGGCTCAGCTGGGTGCCATGACGATGAAGAAAAACATGGAGGCCTGCCCGGAGGGCTGAATGTATTTCTCACATGGCTTTGGACCCTTTCCATCTCTGGTGGCTACATACACTGGATTTGAACCCAGGCAATGCTTTCTTTTGTCCTGTAGGTGGAAGAGGGGTGACAATGTCTGAGGCCTCCCTGTGGCTGCAGGACAAGGGCAATCCCAGGGCTGTGCTCTGCTGGGAGGGGGGCGCCGTTCCCCACCTGAGACTGGGGACCAGCACGGGACTATGGGACAAAAAAGAGCAGACGGTTCCTTCTTGGGGATACCCCGCCTTAGTTTTATTTTATTTTTATTTTGGGGTGGGATTCTTGGATCTCTTCTGAGGTACTGGTTTGTTGAAAGAATCCACACAGGATTTGGATTGACAGGGCCTGCGTAAGAATCTCAAGCACCTCATTAGCTCATGAGCAAGCTGGGCGGCCTTGCCTGGGTCACAGGACCTGTCTGCTCCTTGTCTGCGGTGGGCACCGTAGTTCCTGCCGGAGACCGCGCCGTGAGCGTGGGTGCCTAGCTCTGCCCCCGCGTCCGTGCCTAGCAGAGCGTCTGGTACATGGTGGGTGTCCGCAAAGTACTTTTGGGTGGGTGGACACAAAAAGGTATCTATTAGCACAAGAGAGGGATATCCTACCCTCCTGGGTCAGTTTAATTCTTCCCCTGCAATGTAATCAGAGGTTAAGTAAAGGTTTCCTGATCTTGCGGCCAGTAGCATTGGCTGCCCAGGCTCCATGCCTCCCAGCTCTAAACATCGTTTCCAGCTCGTAGCAACCCCACCTGGCCGACTGACAGGGATGGTCGCCCCTTGTTTGTTTGTTTTAGTTATGGTAGAATATATATAATATAAAAGTCACCATTTTGTCCATCTTCAAGTGTGTGGTTCAGTAACATCATGCACACTCACACTACTGAGCCAAGGTCACCACCCTCCATCTCCAGGACTTTATCATCATTCCTGTCCCCATTAAATAAGAACCCCCTATCTCCCTCCATCCAGCCCTTGGTAACTTCTCATATTTCCTGTTTCCGTGAACTTGACTATCCTAGGTAACTCATGTCAGTGGAATCACGCAATCCTTGTCCTTTTGTGTCTGGATTTTTCCACCCGCCATAACGTGTCTTCAAGGTCAATTCTATTGTCGCACGTGCCAGAATTTCATTTGTGTTTCAGGCTGCATGATATTCCATTGTTTGTCTGTCCCACATTCTGTGGATCCATTCATCTGCCAACGGACTTTTGGGCTGTTTGCACCTTTTGGCGGTTGTGAATTGCGCTGCTGAACGTGGGTGTACCAGTATCTGATTGAGTCCCCGCTTTCAATTCTTTGGGGCACATACCTAGAAGTGAAGTTGCTGGATCTGTGGCAGTTCCATGCTTAATGTTTTGAGGAACCACCACACTGGTCTTTAACTTTCCCGACGGAAGGATTGGGCTACAGGGTGGTGTCACCCGTGAGGACACCCGTGACCACACTGGGCCTTTCCTAAGTTAGGGCTGGGGGCTGTGCCCAGACAGGGACGCCCCTGAAGCTGGTGCGGGGCTCCCTTGGCAGTTCAGCAACCTCCCCTCCCCTACCTGCACCACATTCACACCAAAGCCCCAGGCAAGGAAACGTTAGCCCTGCCCACCATGGATGGAAGGAGATTGTTCTCCTTCTTATGCTCAAATCCCCCACCCCATGCCTGTATAAATGAACTCCAGCTTTGTTCAGAAAGGCAACTTAAGTTCTAAGAGGTTGTGATTCAACACATGGGCTTTGGTGCCAGTTCAAATTCTGGTTCAGTCGCTCACTTATCGGGGATTTTGAGGAAATCATTGAGCCTGTGAGCCTCAGTGTTCCCATCTATAAAACGGGGCTGACAGGTTGTGACCTCAGAGAGACATCGTATGCGAAGAGCTGTGCACAGTCTTGAGCACGCCAGTGTTTTGTTCTCAGAGGCCAGTAACCATCCCTTGAGCAAAGAAGGTAGAAGATGTCCCCGATGGGCAGTTTGGCCCTGCCTAGCCTGCCGGCTCTGGCCACAGAGGGCCCCGGGTGTTACACACTCCCTGACAGGCCTTGTAGGTGTTTAGGCTGGCGCTGCCCATGGGGAACGCTCGCAATAGGGGGGATTTATTATCTCTGGTCTCCGGTGCTTCATGGGTCATGTGACAGAGCTAATCCTTAATTACATCTCATGTTAAAGGTTAGTCCCCCTTCGGGATGTTTCCCAGCTTGACAATGCCCCTGGAAAATTAGTTCATCCGTAAAACAAAGTGTCCGGTTACAGACCCAGTGGCTCCCCACCCCGCGTGGCAGAGAAGACGGTTGGTGGGGGCTGCTGAGAAACGTCTCCAAGCATCTCCGTTACCTCTAACAGGGAGTCAAATGAATGTTTCCCTTCCAGAAAGATAGTATTGTGCCCAGGGGAAGGGCGAGTTAGAAGGGCCCCAGAAACATTGGACCATCACTCAGGTAGACAGAGGTCGGCATGGGGAAGGCATGTGGTGATGGTTCAGCTTCGCCGTGCCCCCACAGCCGTGCCCCAGCGCCCACCCCCGCTGTGCTTTGTACAAGCAGCAGATTCCCTGCCCAAATGCTAAGAGGTGCCGGGGCTCGGACTCCACCGCGGGTGGTGCCCTAGTGCCCAGGTGTCCTCACAGCCAAGGGCCTCCTCTCCAGAGCAGCTCTGCCGGGGCCAAGTTCTGCTGGCCCTAAGGACGAGCTCCTGTCTGTCCCTCATCGTTGTCATTTGACAAACATCTACTGGACCCTCGCCGTACCAGGTACTATTCTAGGACCTGGGGCTATATATTGCAGTGACCAAAACAGACAGAACAAGAATGCCTACCCTCCCAGAGCTCACATTCTAGCGAGTGGAGGTGCAGATAGGAAATGAGCAAAATACATTAGTAAAATTATCAGCGTTATCAGGTGGCGTTATCAGGTAGTGGTAAGTGCGCTGGAAAGAAGGAGCAGGGGAGGGAGGGAGGAAGTACAGGCTTGCGTAGGGGTTCTAAGCTTGGATAGGGTAGTCAGGGAGGGAAGGCCTTACTAAAAGCTGAGATTGGAACAAAGAATCGAAGAGGAGGCAAGGGAATGAGCCAGGAATCTGGAAGGAAGGATCCTCCAGGCAGGACCAGCAGCAAATGCAAAGGCCCTGAGGCAGTAAGATGCCTGGGTGTGTTTGAAGAAGCAAAGAGGTCATGTGGCTGGAGCAGAGAGAGCAAGGGGAAGAGTAATAGACGAGGTCAGGGGAGGCAAAGGTCAGGGGGGGTCCCTGTGCCTCCAGGCCTGTGTCCTGGGTTTCCTGGCCTTGACCAAGGGTGTGGCATGTCTGCATAATGTTTTAGAATAGGCACCAGCAAACTTTCGGCCAGATCCACCCAACTGCCTTCTTTTGTAAAGAAAATAAATTTTGTAATAATATTTTGTAAATAAAATCTGGTTGGAACACAGCCACGCCCATTTATTTACATATCATCCAGGGCTGTGGTCAAGCTACAAGGTCAGAGTTGTGCAGTTGTGGCCATGACCTGATGAACTGAGAATCCTGAAGTATCCCCTATCTGGCCCTTTACAGGAAGAGCTTGTTGACTCCTGTGTTAGGGCTCAGGCTTTAGAGTTAGACCACATTGGTTCAAACCTCTGCTCCTTTATTATCTAAGGACCCGGGCCTAGTTACTTAACTACTCTGAGCTTCATCCTCCCATCTCTTAAGTGCTGATAATACCTGTCTTACAGGGTTTTGTGAGATTAGATTAAACAACTAATATTAAACACACACAGCACCTGATAGGTCCAGGTATTGTGTTAGGAGGCAGTAATGGTGCTCAGTCTTGGACTCAAAGGGACAAGATCTTGGCAAAAGGATTCATCGGTCTTCGTCTCAGTCTCCCCGTCTGTGAAGTAGGGGTAAGTATGAAATTACAAGGAGATACAGTGCGTGGCTTGTAAGAAGCGCACGTTAAATGAAAGTTGCTGCTTCTATTGTCACCAACCTTATTCTCCATCATCTCCTATGAGCCAAGGTATCTGCAAATTCTCCAGGATCTGGGAGAAAAAGCCAACATCTGTCTCTACCTCCGGATGCCACTGCCAGGCCTCCGGCTCCTGGCATCTACTGCGGCCAACAAGGCCAGAGCGGGGGGTAGGGGGGTGGGTGGGTGTTCAAATGCCTCCCTTCTTGCAGCTTGGCACACAGCCTAAACCCACTGTTACCCTAAAGGGCACCACCCCACTCAGCATGGTTGCATTTGCAAATAATCTCTTATTTACTATCAGAGGATCCACAAAGTGGGAGCTTGTCATGGGTTTCTATTAGGCTGCAGTAAGTACTGTTGGGAAATGTCTATCATTGTAAGCCCAATCAGTGTGTTTATTTACTTATTAGCCCCTTTGTCATCAAGTAAGAATAATAAGAGGACATTAGAGGATTTTGCCCGCTGGACCCAATTTGAGCATTTATGGATATTGTCGGGGGACCAAGGGAGTGGCGCTAAATAGCGAAAGTTTTGGGTGGGATGGAGAGCTGGGCTGGGAAAGCGTTGACTTTTCTGGAGAACTTGGTCATGCCACTTGGCTGTGATGACAATCCACTTGCGTTACATTGGATTTAAAAAAAAGCAACAACAAAACATGGCTTGCGTCCAGGGGTTGAAATGTAGACGCCCACGTGCATTTCTATTTGCCATGTGCAGTGCCTGGGCGATGTGTGTGATGGTGCAGTGAACTACCAAGTTGTGGGACTGAAAATAACATATGTCTGTCTCAAGTGCCAGAGGAAATCGTAGCAGTGTCGAGAAGGGGAAGGGCGCAGATTTGGAGAGGGGGTAGGAATACGTGTTCAACCGCGGTGTTTCTATGAAAGCCCTCGTGTCTCCTCACACATAATGAGCAACCACAAAACCGACAGGGAACACACACGAGATGGGGGTGAGTCGACTGCTTCTTTGCAAGTTGGTTGGCTTTATGGAGTTCTGGATTGGAAATCAAGGTCTGGCAGACTGAATTGGACCCCCTACCCCCACCTCCCCGCCCTCCCGGCTACAGTTTTCTGGGTTCCCTGGGATCTGGTTCGGGAGAATGAAGCTGTGGACATTTGCTGGCACAGGTGAGGATGGGGATGGTGAGGAAGGGTCTCCTCGTTCACCACAAAATCTCCTTGACTTAAAAGTGATGAAAATAAAAATCTCCAAGCCAATTACTTTTAGTGTTTTGAGAAGCAGAGGATTGGCTAAGACTCAGGGGCCCCTACGATCACATTTCCCTTCTGGGTGGGATGCTATTTTTAAGGCTTGGTTACCACCCTCCCAACTCTGGCTCCATGTGTCTTTATGTATAAATAGAAGTGACTAAATTAAAAAAGAAATAGTAGGTTGAATTCATATCTTAAAAAAAAATCTTTATGAAAATGAACAACTGGTTTGACTTTATTTTCCACATTTCACATTGCAGTTTTGACGTTATCCAACACAGCCTCAGTCTCAGAGTGCAGTGGTCTTTGCAAACAAAACTCAGTAGAAAGAACTGGATTCCGACATCTCCCTCGATGCAGTGATTCGTCTCTCTCAGGGCACCCTGACGACCCAGAACCCTAATCCTGACCCCAGAACCAACAGGAAACCTCCCACCATGGCCCCGGGCTTGAAATTAAGATCCCCAGGATTTTAAATGGACATAATACTCTTGCTACCTGCTGGGGCCAGCTAGGGATGGGATCAATTGGGGAAATACCCAGAGCGGGGCTTGGGGAGCTGGTGACGTGAAATAGAATCCAATGGTCACTTAGCTGTTGTTTTTTGCTTCTTCCTCATCTTTCAGGTGAAGGGTGGTCACACCTGGTTTTCATGCTCTGCTCTACCTTCTGTTCAGGGGTGAGTTCAATGTATCCTGAATGCTGAGCCTGAGAACTTGAGGTGGGGGGCTGAGCTCCCACAGACTGAGCACCTCCCAGGGGCTGGTCCTCGGCACCAGGTGCCTCCCTTTGGTTTGCTCCTTATTTTTCACAATAACATGCGAGAGGGGCCATTGCTGGTCCCATTTCACAGATTGGGAGACTGACAAGCAGCTGCTCCTTTGACACCAATTGCAACTTAACTGTAACATCCCAGTAGCTTAAGAAATATTTTATGACCAACCAAAGAAAAATGATGCAGCCATCTGTGGAGAAGGATGGGGAAAGTATGCAGAGCATAACTTCAAGGACTGGAATCTTGGGAGGGAAGCACCAGATCCTTCCACATCCTGCGTAGCAGGTTGAATAATATCCCCCTCCAAAATATGTGTCTACACAGGATATGACCTTCTTTGGAAATCGGGTTCTCACAGATGTAATTGGTTAAGGATCTTGAAAGGAAATCATCCTGGACTTAGTATGAGCCCTAAATCCGATGACTAGTGTCCTCACCATGTGAAGACAGGGGCAGAGACTGGAACAATGCAGCTACCAGCCAAGGATGCCGGGAGCCACCAGAAGCTGGGAGAAGCAAAGGAGGATCCTCCTCTAGAGTCTTTGGAGGGAGCAGACCCTACTGACACCTTGATTTTGGACTTTGGGCTTCCAGAACTGTGAGGGAATAAATTTCTATTTGAAGCTGCCAAGTTTGTGACAATGTTTATGGCAGCCCTGGCAAGCCAATACATCCCGCACCCCTTCCGGCGAGCTGTTTACATTTGGTCACCAGAAATAGAGGCAGGCAGGAGCTAGTGCTAAACATACATAAGCAAAAGCACTGGCTCCATGAAGGGAAACGTTAAATCTCTTTGGTGAAACAAAACAGGCAGAACTTCCCTTGTTCTCCCCCTGGAGCACGCCTGAGAGATGGGACCCGCAGTCGGCAGAGGAGTGAGGTGTGAGACCGAGGGAATGATGTAAGATGCTATGACTTATTGCTTTGGTAAGCAATATTTTCAGCCATGGATCTTGCTTTCAAGCTTACACTATTGCTGAAATAAGAGGCAGGCCCAGGGAGTGTGAGCACGCTGGGAATGTCTCTCGTGAAGGGAGAGCAAATCTGGCCAATGTTTCTGTTGAGAAGGCAGAAAGTGAGTCGTTTGAGGAATTGATGGTGGAAAGACTGTGCAGGGTGACCAGCTGACAACACTGATCATTTAGTGACCCTGGGGTATGGGGAGTACTGAGGTCGGCTGGTTGAGTGTATCCCCAGCGGGGCGGGGGAGGGGGGCCCTGATAGAAGTCCTTCAGACTGGGGATGCAGCTGGGGGCCTCTGACCCCAACAGGTGAGTGGGCAGGGGGTAAGTGGTGGTCCTGTGGGAACTCGGAGGCCCAGGAAGGGTTGATGCCAAATGTGAGGCTAAATTTTGACGAGGACAAATGATGTGATAGATGAAGGAGGACCAGCCAAGAGCAAATTACCGCAGTTCAGCTGGGAGATGATTATAGCACAGACTAGAATCTTGGCAACAGGCATCCATGTGTGAATGCGTGTGTGTGTGTTACTGCATTTTTTTAAACAGAGATTAAAATCTAACAATTACAAGAATTTATTAATGTCCCCGAAGGAGTTGAAATGATAATCTATATCCAAAAGAACACTCGAATTCCTAACCTGGGGCAGAAGGTGTGGCTGGGATGACTTACCCTCAGGAGACTGGCGGTCTGTCCTGGGGTGCAGACGGACCTGCCAGTGTGGGAAGGGGTGGGCGAGGGCTCCCTGGAGCGAAGGGCCCCTTGGCCCTGTCTCCGCCCAGCACAGTGAAGACCACCGGCTCGTGTCCGTCTCTCTGCTGCTGTCCAGGAAGCTAGTCTTCCCATCAGGCTCTCAATCTGTGCCCAAATCACAGGGGCTGATAATTATTCAAGTTGATGAAATGAAAATGTGATTAATAATGAAATAGCAGCCCCCACCCCGTATTGGAGGAGAGTATATAGGGCCGTGGCTCGGAGCCTGAGCTCTGGAGGTCAAAGCTGAGTTCAAATCCTACCTCTAGCTGTGTGACCGAGATGATAAGATTAGCACACAGCATCTCATCTGTAAAAGAAGTGGGTTCTAGAACCACTAGAGGCAAGAATTAAAAGGCATGATACGTGAAAGACACGGTGCCCGGCACCCAGGAAACTCCGAATGAATGGGAGCTTCTGTCCTCAGGTGCTTGCTCTGTGTTACACTACGTGATCCCCTTCATCTGCACAGGAACGGGGGCGGTAGGCGTGCGTCCCAAACTCATCCACGAGGAAACTAAGCCTGGGAGGACTTGCATAATTTGCCTGAAGTTCCACACCTGGTAAGCGGCAGAGCCAAGATTTGAACTCACGCCCTGAGCCTCCAACTGTTCTACTTCTGTGGCTCCGGGTATGATATTACCTTGGCTCAGATCAAATCTAGGGGATCAAGCAACACTGCACACCCCAACCCTCTCCCAGGTGAGTGGCCTCGCGATCCCAAAGGCACCACCGAAGGGCCACACATCCAGGTGGGAAGACCTTCTCAGTCCTGCTGCTTCTGTGACCCAGGTACCTCCCATCTCTCTGTCTCCTGGCTTCTCGGCTTCCTCTTTAATCTTAATTAACATTTGAATGTTAATGACACACAGTAGCAGATAACTCTAACACACGTGCATGCGTGTGTGTGCACACACACACACGACTCAACTCCCATGCTTGCCTCATCGCTCCTTGTTTTGACAAGATGTCCAGAGTTTTGTCGGGTTCCCTGGAGGGGCACACGTCCAGGATGCAGAGGGGATCGAAGGTGGCTTGTCAGGGCTGTCAGATGACAAACCTCCCAGATCCAGAGGTTTTGGCAGGAAGGAGGCCATCCCTCCTTTCTCCATCCTGTAGCATCCCCATTTCTGTTAGCCTCTCCCTGCTCCATTGTTTTCTGCCTGGAGGTGGCTGTATCATTCCAGAACTCTCTGGTGTCTGCATGGTCCCCTTTCTGGGGCAGCCTCAACATGATCTATATTTTATTCCATGGCTTCTATTCAATGTATGTATCTCTTGTACTGATGATGTGTATTTAGGTCCTTTCCAGTTGGGGGCAATTAGGAATAATGCTGCAGTGAACATTCATGTCTTTTGGAGCACATATGAACACGTCTTGGTTGGGTATATACCTAGGAGTAGAATTGCTTGGTTATAAGGTTATGTGTATGTTTAGCTTTAGAAATTCCTGTCGGGGCGTCTGGGTGGCTCAGTTGTTAGGCGTCTGCCTTCGGCTCAGGTCATGATCCCGGAGTCCTGGGATCGAGCCCCGCATCGGGCTCCCTGCTCGGCGGGAAGCCTGCTTCTCCCTCTCCCACTCCCCCTGCTTGTGTTCCCTCTCTCGCTGTGTCTCTCTCTGTCAAATAAATAAAATCTTAAAAAAAAAAAAAAAAAGAAATTCCTGTCAATGTTTTCCCCACTGTACTTGTACCAATTTATAGTCCCATTGGCGGTGTAGGAAAGTTCCAGGTGCTCCACATCCTTCTCAAGACTTGGGTATCATCTTTTTTTTTTTTTTTCTTTTTTAATTCTTCTGCTGGATATGTGATGGTATATCAGAGTGATTTTAATATGCATTTCCACAGTTATTCATGTTGAACATTTTTAAAAAAAGAACTTCAGTTTTATTTTTTAAATTAAATGAAAATTTTTTTAAAGATCTTACTTTACTTTTTAGATCATTATTTTTTTAAAAGCATTTTATTTATTTATTTATTTATTTGGAGAGAGAGAGCATGGCAGAGGAAGAGGGCGAGAGAAAATTCCAAGTAGGCTCCACATTCAGCACAGATCCCAATGTGGCACTCAGTCTTATGACCTGGAGATCATGACCTGAGCCGAAATCAAGAGTCAGACGCTTAACCGACTGAGCCACCCAGGCACCCCTAAAGATTTTATTTGTAAGCAATCTCTACACCCAGTGTGGGGCTCAAACCTACAACCCTGAGATCAAGAGTCCCACGCGCCACTGACTGAACCAGCCAGGCACCGCTGAACATTTTTTCTTAACATGTGTTGGCCATTTGGACACCCTTTTTTGTGAAATGCCTGTTTAAATCTTTTGACCTTTTTCTATTGAGTTACTGATATTTTTCTTATTGAGTTATAGGAGTTATTTACATATTTGGATGTGAGTCTCTTAGGCATGCCTCCTCATTTTCTTCATGAGTCTTTGTTGAACAGAAGTTCTTAATTTTTTTTGAGTAAGTTAGCTACATTTGAATAGATACTAATAATGATAAAAGACCATGAATCATCCTAAGAGTTATTTCCTTTTGAATATTATTTCCCCCTTTTAAAAATTTTGATTTTTTAACTGTGGAGAAATTCTTAATTTTAACCAAGTCCAATTTATCAAACCTTTCCCTTATGGTTATTGCTTTTTGTATCTTGGTAAGAAACTTTTGCCTATCCTAAGGCTATGAGGATATTCTCTTGTGTTATCCTCTAGAAGCTTCGTTGTTTAACTTCGGGTCTATATTTTATCTGGGATCAGCTTGTATGTATGGTGTGAGGTTGGAGCCAGCGTTCGTGTGGCCCTTTCCATGCAGACGTGCAGTCTGGCCCTTTTCCATGCAGACGTGCAGTCTGGCCCTTTTCCATGCAGACGTGCAGTCTGGCCCTGCGGGGTGCATGCACCATCTTTCGTCCGAGCATTGCAGATGCACCTTTATTGTAAACCAGGTGACCATATATGCGAACATCTGTTTCTGAACACTGTCCTGTTGGCTCGGTGAATACTTCAGGGATGGATGGTAAATGGCCTGGGCCTCATCCTGCTCCCGAAGAAGATGGAGGTGCTGCTGGCCTCGTGCCTTCTGAGCAGATTCTGGGCTTTCTTTGCTGAATCACTTGGTCTGTCTCTGTCCTTTTCTGACTTCTCATAGACACAACTAATGGCCGACAAAATGATCAAAATGGCAAATACTTACATAGCACTGACCATGTGCCAGGCCCTGTTTTAAACAGGCTTTAACTCATTTAATATTTACACAAACCCATGATGTAGTCGCTCTTATTGTTCCCATTTTCCTGATGAGAAAACTGGGGCACCCAAGACCCCAAAGCTGGTATGTGTCAGAGCTGGAATTTGAAGCCAGAGATTCAGCTTTGGAGTCCTTGTCCTTAAGTACAGCATGAGTCTTTCTCTCAGCCAAAGGCAGGAAGTGGAATGGGGGAGGACAGGGTCACCCTGGCCTAAGAGTAAAGTCTTGCGAGTTCTTTTCTTGGTTTCTAGACCTACTAGATGGGAGATTTGGGACACACTGATCAATCTCTTTAAACCAGTTTCCTCAAAATGGTACTTTTAGCTTTGACATTTACAATGTCGTCTCTCTGGAAGATTCCTAAAGAGACTGTGGAGTGTTTGGAGATAAGAACATTGTACAGTGGGGGCTGGGGTTGAGGCACAGATTGAGGAGGGGCTCACAGCGAGCTGAGAGCGGAGTGGAGAGGGTAGGGGAGTGGGAAAGTAACAGGAGGGGATGGACCCAGAACTCCAACCTTATCCCGTCCCATCTGCTATTCCCCGTCCTGGACCTTCAGATCCATCCTATCAGGTTACCTGCTGGAGGAGGGGGTAATTCCTAGATGCTGAGTTTTCTAACTGACCTCCACTTCTGGGAATTATTTTGAGAGTGTTCCTATTTATTCCCAAGGCCATGGTTCCTGTGTAAGCTTCCCGGGAGGCAGTTTCTCTGCCCAGAGCTGGCTAATTGTTCACCCACCGTGTCCATTTGTTGGTGAAAATCACACCAGGCTCTTCCATGTAGACACTGACGGTCCATGGTTGGGGGGCAGTCGGATGACCCCGGGGGCCCTGGCAGCCCGAGGCTGGGGCCTGGGAACAGCCTTTTATCATTAACTCCTGGATAGGGACGTTGGTGGGGAGTGGGAAGGAATGGTTAAAAAATAACTTAGAAATGTCACATAAGTAATCTACACTATCTTTCGAAGTATTTAGAAAATTCAGATACATAAAAAGACGGAAACAACAAAAAGTCACCTGTAATCCCTTAGTCCTGAGATAACCACAATGATCATTTTGGGAGCGATTCTGTTTAGAGGATTTTTGGATCTTTCTGCTTCTCTCTCTGTGGATCTCTCTCTATGTATAATATGTACAGATATAAATATATAACATACACATATATACACATATACATTTACCTTTCTTAGAAAAATAGATTCCACTCTTCTGGAGCTAGATTTTTAAATTTGGTGATATATCATAAGCATTTCCTTTATCACTCACCGTATTTCTCATCTTTCATAGTAGTTTCTCATGTTATACACTAGGAACATCTTTATTCATTCATTCTTGTACTAACTTCTCATTACTTTCTCAGGACATGGTTGAAAATACCAGAATGAATATTGATTCACTGATGTTTGGAAGATGTTAACGTCCTTAAGACAGTCCTCAGCATTACCAATAGACATTCATATAGTACTGAAAACAGTGATTACTTTAAAATTTAATTTTCCATCAAGTGGCCTTATATATATATTTACATAATTTCATTACTGAGTGGCTTATATATTCCTGACTCTCTTGCTATGTCATCTCGTTTAATTTTGCATTGAGATGTATAGTTATTTGGTCCATTTATTCCCCTTTTACAGCTGTGACAACTGGGGCCTTAGGAGGTTAAGATGACTTCCCCAGGTCATCCACCTGACAAGAACTGGGACAGGAAGCAGGTGTGGGTTGCTGTCCACTCTGCTGGGCTCCAGGCTCTCAGATGCTGTGGATGGGAGATTGGCACCCACTGAGGCACTGGGCATGGCCATCTGCCAAGGAAGAATCGAGGCTCCATGAGGAGAGGTGGGCTGGGCCTTCCGCACGGCCCTCCTGGAGCTGAACCTCGGGGGAGTGGGACAGAAGAGCCAAGACAGCACTCCAGCCAGGCGGGGGACAGGGCCTGAGTGAGGGGGTGAAGTCAAGGAAACTGACCCTTTTCCCTGCGACTCGTTCACATCCCTGGGCTGAGATCAGCTTACAGGAGTCCTGTTCTAGCACCTTCGCCAGACACAGACAGTGAATGTGTAATGTCACAGGCAACAGGGGTAATAATGGAAATTTAGTTTTCTCTTAGGTAGCCTTCTATATATTTAAATAATTTCATTATGTAGCTAGGAATGTTTTTCTGATTTCTTCTTTTTTTCCTCAAAATGATAATAGCCTTTCGCCTGATTATAAGAATGATATCTGTGCGATGGTAAAAAATAAAATTTTTTGCAATACGGGCAAGCATAAAGATAAAAGCAAAGGAAAACAGAACCTCCCCACCCTGAGATAAGTACTCTAGAGTCCTGGCTTCCAGACTCTACGCCCAGAGGCTCATGGGGGATTTGCCTTTACGGTGTTACATAAATGGGGTCTGGCCAGATACACTCTTCTGTTGCCTGTTTTCCTGCTCAGCCGTCTCTCTTGGACACCTTCCCCATCATTACATATGGATTTCCATCATTATTTTTATTTATTTTAATCGAGTCTCACAGTAATTTAAAATGATCAGATTTCCGATGCATAAAATGTTCATGAAAGTGCACAGAAATCAGGGGTTTGACTCTCAGATGACAGTCCTTGAGCTTCTCCAAATGACATGGGCTTTGTAAGTCACGGTGGCCCATGAACAGGGGGTCTTCCTGTTTTTATCTGCGACGTTTACTTTTTATTATGCAAATTTTCAACCTCTTTGAAGGAGAGAGGTTAGTACAAGGAACCCTCAAATACCCATCACCAGGCTTCAACACTTACCAAGATTTTTGCCACATTTGCTTTGTTTATCCCTTATTTATTTTATTTTTTTCTTTTGCTGAAATATTTTAAGGCAAATCCAGTTATCTCTTAATTTTACCCCTGCATCCTTCAGCGTGCACTGGTTAAAAAAATAAAGTGACAGAGATTTTCTTATGCAGACACCTAACAGAACGGACCTTGACTGATGGTCCCCGAACTGTCTTTTTACAGTTGTTTTGTGTGAACCGGGAACCAAACCGGAAGAATACTTTTCATTTGGTGGTTGTTTTGGAAGCTTGTTTTCTAGAGCAATTCCCAAATACTAACTCACAGAGTGGGACAGTAAATCATGAATTTCAATTATACTTCACGCCTCCTGTTTCCATCAAGGGTGAAGTCCCAGCTTGTTGCGAGTATGTTTCTGGTACTCTCTAGAGCACTTCTAATGTCTCCGCTGCTTTCTTGATGATTTCCTTTCCCAACCTCCCCCCTCCATCCCTTCTCCCTGCCTTTCTTACTTGTTAAGTAAGCAGCCCTCAAGCTCACAGCCTTAAGCAGCCAATCTTATCTAGCCAGATTTTAATAGCATGATTTTCTTTGCATTGTGATCCCTAGTACTTTCTATTGATGTTAACGGACACTCATACTCTGTTTAGGGCAATATGCTGTTTTTTTCTTTCTTTCCTCTTTCTTTTTTTAAAGATTTACTTATTTATTTTAGGGAGAGAGAGCATGGGGGGATGGGGAAGTACAGAAGGAGAGGGAGAGAGGGTCCTAAGCAGACTCTGCGCTGAATGTGGAGCCCACCCAATGCGGGGCTGGATCCCACGATCCTGAAATCATAACCGAAGCCGAAATCAAGAGTTGGACGCTTAACCAACCGAACCACCCAGACACCCTCCTTTCTTTCTTTTTTTAAAGCAAATGCATTTATTTCAGTAAAATGAATGCATCTGTTTGTAGAAAGGCCATGGCATGGATGACACCCAAATACAACGCTTTGGGAAAGTGGTTTGAGGATAGAAGATGCTGTGTTTGCTCATCAGCTTCTGCAGGGAACTTTAGTGTTTCCAGTTCTTTCCCTGCGAAAGACGATGCTGCCATGAGTAATCTTTTGCCTGCGCCTCTGCGCCCCATCTGATTTTTTTCTTAGGTTATATGTTTTAGAAGCAGCATTACTGACTTTAAAGGATATGAATATTGTAATAAGTCATGGTTTCCTAACGGAGTATGCTGTACTCAATTTTACACTTTGTCTCTGGTTTTATGTTTTGGTGGCGTGGGGTTGTATTGGGAGCAGGTACAATTCCGCCCTCGGGGCCTCGGGCTCCCCTGTGTTTTCCTCTATGCCCCCAGGCTGTGGTAGTGGAGTTTTGCACCTACTTCCCGCAGTGTTTCTGTCTTACCCTTTTTGCTAAGTTTTTGGTTTTCATTCTTCTAGCCATTTATAATTTGTTCCTTCTCAAGTACAGTGGGCTGGGAAATGGATAACCAAGTTTGTTCTGGTTGTACCCACAGGAAGAGTGAAGAGGCTTGGAGGGAGGCTCTGAGGGGACAAACAGGAGGGAAGCTTCTTAGGTCCTGTCCATCCCCCTCCCCTGCGCTCTCCCCTGCTTCCTGTCTCCAGGCTGCTTGGAGGGTGGCTGCTGGTGATGGCAATGAGACTTACTGCTGCTTATAGCAGATAAAGCAACAGACCAGAGTATCGTGTGTCCCTTGGATTCCCGTAAGGATTTTTCAGGATACAGTGTGGATTTGCTAACTGCCTCCCTCCATCCGTATGGCATTTTGATGTAGATGGGAGTCAACAGAGTGACTTTCAATTTGTGAAGGAAGGATCTGTGGTTGAGAGAGGCCAAGTGATCTTGCAAAGGCCGTGCAGCTGGCTTATGGCACAGCTGTGCTAGAATCCAGGTCTCAGGAGCAAATCAGGCGATCTATGCACTCGATCCTCTTGTCGGCTCCGTGGCCGGCCCAGAAGCACCTGGAGGTACTGAGCGGAGAGAGACTGCCAGAGGAGGGCAAGAGTCCTCTAGCAGTAGAGAACCAGCATATCCAGGGCACTTGCCCATCCGGAGCGTGGACAAGATCCCGGGCGATGGGACAGGCGGATTCAGGGGAGTTCGGCTGCTAGGGGCGAGGCTCTGACATGGCTCGTGATGTTCTCGGCCTAATGGACAGCTGGGCAGGAGTGGGGGCCAAGAACGCTAAGTCCTCATTACTCCTCAGCCTCCTGGCCGTGGAAAGAGGAGCAGAGCCACAGGAGCCCCTGAGCTGGGTTCTGGAGCCTTCCTTCATGACTGTGTGCCCGGGGCCAGGAAACACCCCATCTCCGAGCCTCAGCTGAAAAGATGGCCTTGGACCCCAACCTGGGGCCTTCCAAGTGCAATCCTGGGGAGGCCAACTTCCCTCTGCACTTCTCTGAGTATCAGTAATTAAAAGAGCTCTGGTTTTGTTGTTGTTGTTGTTGTTGCTTTTTGTTAAATCCTTAAGACATAATTAGAAGGGTTCTGATGTGAACATTTTTCTAAACAGTTGAACAAAACGATTGTGAATGTCCCACTCTTACTTCCACTGCGTCTCCATGCTCAGTTCAAGGAACTTCGCCCCCACTGACATTGACCAGTTCCTTGGAGGCCGCCTTGCATCTTACCTCCTCCCCTCCACTACACTCTATCCACCCCGCTTCCTCAGTTTCCCTCTTGGCCCCTGCCATCATCCTGTCCTGCACAGTTGCCTCGCTTCCTCACTGGCCTCCTGGCCTTCAGCCTCACGCCCTGCCCTAGCCTCCCCCCCCCCCCAACACACAGTGTGTTCGTTGGCTCCCACTGCCAGCAGAGAAAGCTCCTTCTGCTCTTTGTCATCTTGGAGCCATTAGACTCATCCTGCAAGACTCAGCTCAGATGTGTCCTCAGTGAAGCCTCCAGCAAGGACCCTGCCTGCGCAGATGAGTCACTTCTGTGTCCCTGCAGCTGCTGCTAAGCTCCATCACAGCACTCCTCCCGGTCTGGGTTCCCCGCTCAAGCCGGGGCCTCACAGGGACTGGGATTTCAAAATCATCCAATTGCAGACACTCCATGTCTCCAGCCGGCCCAGCCCCAGTGCATTATTCTTGAGCAAATGGACGAATTTCCTCTACAAACAGGGCTGGCTGGGCACAGGGAGTTGTGACCTTGCCATGTTGACCCTGTGCACATGTAGATGGTACCAGGTTGACACCTAGAATTCTCTGACTGCAGCTTTTTGGACACAAACTAAAAGAAACCTGAATGATGCAAAAACAGATGCACGTACATGGAGAGATTAGAGCAAACTCCATCAAGCCAATTTACTGGGTTGATGACTTTTCTCTAGAACATGATTAAACAGGCCCTAAGTTTCTTCCATTTTTGTCGGTACCAATTCTTTCCCAGGTGCATTTTACAGTAGCTATTTGCTTCATTGATTAGTTTTTGGCACTTACAAAGTTTTACAAATCATGGCAGTTCTTGTTGGAATTTTCTTTTATGGGTGTTACTTCTACCCAATCTGGGTTTTCTGGAAGAAGTTTGTGATAAATTTAAAAAAAACTAATTAACTTTTACTTTTTTTTTTTTAAAGATTTTATTTATTTCTTTGAGAGAGAGAGAGAATGAGAGACAGAGAGCATGAGAGGGAGGAGGGTCAGAGGGAGAAGCAGACTCCCTGCCGAGCAGGGAGCCCGATGCGGGACTCGATCCCGGGACTCCAGGATCATGACCTGAGCCGAAGGCAGTCGCTTAACCACCTGAGCCACCCAGGCGCCCTAACTTTTACTTTTTAGGACAGTTTTGGATTCACAGCAAAACTGAGTGGGAAATACAGAGTTCCCACGGACCCCGGTCCGCACGCCTACACAGCTTCCCCTACTATGGACATCCCGCATCGTGTGGTGCTTTCGTTACAGCTGGTGAGCCTGAGCGGACACATCATCACCTGAAGCCCACAGTTTATATTTGGGGTCACTCTTGGTGTTGCACATTCTATGAATTTGGGCGAATGTATAATGTCACCTGTCCCCCACTGTAGTGTCGTACAGAAGAGTTACACGCCCTAAAACTCTTTTTTTGCTCTGTTGGGTCATCCCTCCCTCCCCCCTAGCCCCTGTAATACAAATGTTATCAGGATCATTTTAACATTTTGTAAATTCCAAATCTGTAATAAATTTTAACCTGTTCAATTGTAACAGTTACCAGTTATATTTTGTGTTGATTACTTTTACTGGGAACAACTGATTACAAATTAATTTGTGTTTATATTTCAGGTTATTGATACGTGGAAATTGTGGGGAACCTCCTGTTGGCTCTTCCAGGCTTCCCCAAGGGATGAGTAGCCAGCAGAAAATGCAGAGGTCGGACAGTCCCTTCTCCGAGTCTACCATCTCTCTCTTTACTCTGAACAAGAGCTGGTCTCTGTCCCAGCAACTCAGAGAGTTGAAGCCCCTGGTCAAGGTCACAGAACTTATGTTGAGGTCAGAATCAGGACCCACCAACCTGGCTCTAAAGTCTACACTTGTTAATTGAGCCCCTGCCTGGCCTCACAACTGTCCCAGGAGATGACCAATTCTTGTAGAGTCCCTTGGTGGAAGGTGTCCTACAGTCTACCAAAATGATCATGGATCAGACCAGATCAACTCTGGGTTGGGAGAACCATGGAGTGTAAGGGAAGCCTCTTGGAAACAGGAAACTGGCTTCTAGACCCAGTATTCCAATCGACCTTGGGTATTACCTGATGCAAGTCGTTTGCCTTCTCTGACTGTAGGTTTCCTTATTTGTAGGATTCATTCACCCAATAAATATTTATCAGATACATACTATGTGCCAGACGGTTGTAGATGCCAAGGATACAGACATGACCAAAACACAGAGCCTGACCCCATGGAGCTGACTCTGGACAAAATAGTCTCTAAATCCTCTGAGTTCATGATTCTATGGGAGAGCAGGGTCAGGAGAAGGGAGGCTGGCTTTGGTAGGGACACAGAAGTAGTTCAAGGCCAGTCCTTGTCCGGAAGTAGTTTACCATTGGGCTGTGAAGATAAGCTGCCCACCATAAAGCAAGTGGAGACACTAATCGCCTCCAGGCCCTGTGTGACTTGGCCCCTGGCATTCTCAAAGGCCAATCTTCCTTTGACTGACCAGCTAAATCCTTATCAGCCTGTCTTAGTCTGGATCCCCTAGAAGCAGGCTCTGAGATTAGCAATGAAGGTCAAGCAGGTGTTTTGGGGGGAAGTAAGCAGAGAAGGAAAGGAAAGCAAACCAAGGGCATCTTGTTACAGCAGGTTATTGCTGAAGCACTGGAACTCAGTCCTGATAGAAGGCTCTGGAAGACGGTGTAGAACACACCACTCTAGGGGTGAGGCAGCTGGGGTGTTTAACCATTGATTCCTAGTGAACATTGGCTGACGGCTGCTTCCTGGCACCGTCCAACAGAGAGCCGTCAGGCAGAGATTCTGTGGGCAGGAAAGGTAAATGCTGATATGGAATATGGGAGGCACTGCTCTAAGGCCTCAGGGCCTTTGCACTTACTGTTCCCCTCATGGGAGCAGCCTTCTCCCTAGCTCTTTGAAGGGCTGGCATCTTCAGCTCTTAGTCCAGAGTCTCTTCCTCTGACAGATCATCTCTAAATTAGGTCCCCACCCTCCAGAACTCTCCATCATATAATCTTTTTATTTTTTCTCAGTGCAAGCCACAGTGGAAATGAGCTTATGGGGGTGCCTTGGTGGCAAAGTCAGGTAAGCGGCCGAGTCTTGATTTTGGCTCAGGTCATGATCTCAAGGTTGTGAGATCAAGCCTCGCATCAGGCTCCATGCTTAAGATTCTCTCTCTCTCCCTCTCCCTCTGCCTCTCCACCCCCCCCAAATGCACGTGTGCTCTCTCTCTCTCTCAAAATAAAAAAGAAAGAAAGAAATTAGCTTATGTGTTTGTTTCTTTGCAAGCACTGCTGTATCTCTAGCGCCTCAGGGAAGCATCTGGCTCATAGTGGCACGTCCAGAACCATTATCTGCACACACATGTGCCTTGCCATCTACACCCCAGCTAAATATAAACATGCCTTCCACTGCTACCCCATGCTTACGACCCGATAAGGGCAGTAAAGACTGAGTTTGGGTTTTGGGAACATGAAGATGCTTGCTCAGGTTTTCATGCACATTGCATAGACATTTGCTCCTAAGAAAAGTCTGAAATCTGTAATGTCCTTGTGTCTTGGGGGATGGACAGTACTGATGTCCCAGCAGGGGAAGGGAGGCAGTGCCCAACATTGATGAAAGTAGGTGAGCTTGCAAGTTCCCCAAGTGATTGGGTATTTTTACTTCTGATGTAAAGTACAGATCCCCTCTGACAGCCCCCTTGTCTGTATTAAATGGACAAGAGTCCAGTGAATGTCCTTCAAGATAAATCTCATGTCATCTTTTCTTGTGCAAAGAGGTTTATCCCATCCCTTCAAAAATCTGTAGGGTATCCTGCTTCTATTTTTTTTAAAAACTATATTTAGTTTGCTTTGAAGATGAATAAAACTGAGATGCTATTATATTCCTTTCCTACTCTGCAGCATCCAGAAATTCCTTTGCTATTAATACTCCAGAGAAACAGATTTCTTTGATTTTTTTTTTTTAGTTTAGAAGATCAAAAGCTGCCAGAAATTGTTTCAAAAGAAAAATAAATCTCTGAGAGGTTGGATTTGAAATTCCAAGGGGCCATCTCTTGTGTCCACTGTGTTGGGAGCCATGTAATGAGAGAGTCGCTCCAACTGTGGCATCTGGCCCCTTCCTGCCTCCCCTCCTCTCCTAGGGAAGCCCGCCTTTGCCTCTGCCATCTGCTTTCTCTTGGAAATCTTAGAATATTGGGCCTAAAATTAAATTTATTGTAAATCTGAGCAAGCAGAATCATTTCCCAAAGAGAGTGAGTAAAATAAATGACTACCCATCTCTGGAAAAAAACACTATTTCCTGGAAATGAGGACTCAGATCATAAAAACATTTGAATGAAGGTTCCAATTTTCTTCTTGGGTCTGAACGTACACATCAGATTTATATTTTATCATCCCTATTCTATCATAAAAGAAGTGGCTGGACCAATGCTTTGCACTGCTTCTCCCCTCTGCTTTGGGAGGGTCAAAGGTTTACCAACCATGTCCCCATGCTTTCCCGTGTGCTTTGGGACATTTGTGTTTTGGGCTGTGAAGAGCATCTGGGGTTCTTGCAATGCTCATGATGGAAATATACATATGTGTATACTATTTGGTGCATACACACCTATTTATCTTCATTTGTTAAAAACACCCATGAGTTTATCCTAAAACCTGCTATTCTAACCCAACACTACAGGGATTGTTCTAACTTTTTCCCTCTCCTTCTTTGTAACTTCCCCCACCATGAGAAACCTGGCTCTTATTATCTAGAACATGCTGACTTAATTGTTCAACTATTCCATACACATAAAGCAGTTTCAGATTAGCTAACTCACTGTAACGAAGACGGTTCTTGTGTACAGTTATTTTGTCTTTAGCCTAAAAATACCCAGTCAGCATACTATTTGGGAAGTGATTTAGGTGATTTGCTCCCTTTATTGTGGTGATATGATTCATTTTTAATATAGTCAGCTTTTTTTTGTTACACTTGGCCTTTCATTTAGGGTACCTTTCCCATTTTGATTTTTAGAAGTTACATCCAGTGAAATTCACTCTTTCTGGAACACAGTTCTACGGCTTTTGACATACTCATGGAGCTGCGTATCCATCACTCTAGTACAGAATAGGTCATCACCCCTGAAAATTCCTTCAAGTGACTCCTTTGTAGGAAACCTATAATTTTGTTTTCCATTTGGATACTTTTGCTTTGTCCAGAATGTCATATAAATGGAATTATATACTATGTTACCTTTTGAGCATAACTTAACATCACATAGCAAGTTCATTTAAAAATTCCTCCATGTTGTTGCATGGATCAATAGTTTGTTTCGGGGCACCTGGGTGGCTCAGTCGGTTGGGGGTCTGCCTTTGGCTCCGGTCATGATCCCAGGGTCCTGGGATTGAGCCCTGCGTTGGACTCCCAGATCAGTGGGGAGTCTCCTTCTCTCTCTCCCTCTGCCTCTCCGCCTGCTTGTGCTCTCTCTCTCGCTCACTCTCTCTCTCTCAAATGAATAAATAAAATCTTTAAAAAAATTGTTTCTTTTTATTGCCAAGTAGTATTCTATTTTATGGATGTACCAGAGATTGATTTTTTCTTTTATATACTGCTTGGAGTAATTTTGGGTTATTTCAAGTCTTTGACAGTTACAAATAAAACTGTTTTAAACATTTACATGCTGGCTTTTTGGGATGTGTGTGCATAAATTTTTATTTGTCTTAGGTAAATAGCTAGGTGTGGGATTGCTCAGTCACGTGGTATGTTTATATTTAACTTTTATGAGAAACTGCCAAACTGTTTTCCACAGTGGCTGTACTGTTTTGAATTTCCACCGGCAATGTATGAAAGTTCCAGTTCTCTGCAAGCTCACTAGCACCTGGTATTGTCATTTTTTTTAAGATTTATTTATTTATTTATTTGAGAGAGAGAGAAAGAGAGATATAGAAAGAGAGAGCACGAGCAGGGGCGGCAGTGGAGAGAGGGAAAGGGAGAAGCAGACTCCACGCTGAGCAGGGAACCTAACATGGGACTTGATCCCAGGACTCTGGGATCATGACCTGAGCCGAAGGCAGCTGCTCAACCTGAGCCACCCAGGCACCCCAGGTATTGTCAGCTTTTAATTTTTTAAATTGTAGTTATTCTAATAAATGTGTAGTGCCAACTCATTGTAGTTTTAATTTGCATTTCCCTAGTGACTGAAGATGTTGAGCATCTTTTCATATGCTTATTTGTCATCTGTATATCACCTTTGGTGAGCTTTTCATTTATCTTTTGTTTATATCATTTTAATATAAATTTATATAATTTTTTGAATTTTTTTGGTTTATATCTTTTACCCATTTTTAAGTGGGTTGTTTGTTTTCTTACTGTTGCGTTTTTGGAAGTTCTTTACATACTCTGGGTACAAATCTCTTGTCAGAGATATAATTTGCAAATATTTTTCCTACTCTGTGACCAGTATGTTCATTTCCTTAACAGTGTCTTTTGCAGAGCAAAAATTTTTAATTTTGATGAAGTTCTATGTAATCTGACAGTTGCTGTCTTTTAATTGGTGTGTGTAGACCATTCGTGTTTAATAGAATTTTTTTTTTTTTAAGATTTTATTTATTTATTTGACAGAGGGAGACACAGCGAGAGAGGGAACACAAGCAGGGGGAATGGGAGAGAGAGAAGCAGGCTTCCCGCCGAGCAGGGAGCCTGAAGCAGGGCTCGATCCCAGGACCCTGGGATCATGACCTGAGCCGAAGGCAGACGCTTAATGACTGAGTCACCCAGGCGCACTTGTTTAATAGAATTATTGATATATTTGTGTTAAAAATCTACCATCTTGTTAGTTGTTCCTTTTGTTCCATCTGTTCTTTTTCCTTTTTTCTTTTTTACTGCTTTCTCTTTGGTTAATTGGACATTTAGAAATGTTAGCATTTTTCTTTCCTGTTGATTTATTATTTATACCTCTTTTCAATTGTTTTAGTAGCTGCCCCAAGGTTTATAATATGTATTTTTACCTAATCAGCTTCTGCCTTCAAATCATACCATTTGATGAATGGTATAAGGACTTCCAACAGTATTTTCCCAATTCCTCCCAACAATTCTTTGTGCCGCATTTGTCATATATTTTACTTTTACACATTATAAACACATAATACATTGCTACTATTTTTTTTTAAGATTTTATTTATTTATTTGACAGAGAGAGAGACAGCGAGAGAGGGAACACAAGCAGGGGGAATGGGAGAGGGAGAAGCAGGCGTCCCGTGGAGCAGGGAGCCCGATGCGGGGCTGGATCCCAGAACCCTGGGATCATGACCTGAGCGGAAGGCAGATGTTTAACGACTGAGCCACCCAGGCGCCCCACATTGCTACTAGTTTTGCTTTAGATAGACAGTTATCTTTTAGAGCAATTAAAATTAAGAAAATAAATTTTATTTTACCTTCGCTTTTCTATTTCCAGTGCTCTTCATTTCTTTATTTAGATCCAGGTTTCTGTCTGATCATGTTCTTTCTGCCTGAAGAAATTTCTTTAGCATTTTTTTTTAGTGTAGGTGTGTTGGCAATGAATTCTCTGTTTCTGTTTACCTGACAATGTCTTTATTTCTCTTTCACTTAAAAAATATTTGTGCTGGGGCACCCGGCTGGCTTAGATGGTAGAGCACATAACTCTTGCTCTCAGGGTTGTGAGTTTGAGTCCCATATTGGGTGGAGATTACTTAAAAAATTATTTTAAAAAATCTTAAAAAAAAAATTCCTTAAAAAAATATTTGTGCTAAGTGTAGAATTCTGGGTTGGCAAAGTTTTTTTTTTTTTTTCTTTCAACTCTTTGAAGATGTCACTTCATTATCTGCTGCTTGCATGGTTTTTGATGAGAAGTCTGTTTTAATTATTATTGTTTTTCTCTACAGTTAAGAAGTTTTTTCCTCTGGCTGTCTTCAGAATTTTTTCTTTGATATTCACCCTCCCCCCATATACCTATGTAGTTTGTTTTGGTTTTCTTTTGTTTTATATTTATCTTCCTTGGTGTTGTCTGACCTTTCTGGATCTGTAGTGTGGTGTCTGTCATTAATTTTGGAAAATTCTTAGCTTTCATACATTTCTGCTACTTCATTCTCTCTTTTCTGCTTAGGTGTCTGGCAGTGTCTGACCCAGGTAAGAGAGGGCTCCTGTCATATCTCTTCCTCTAGGTATCTGTCTCTCTCCAGGTTTTTCGTTAGTTGGCTCTCTTATGAGCTCAGCCTTCTGATGAGCTCAAGAAATGCAGTAATCTTGTATCTTTGGCTTTTTTCTTCTTATAAGAGTGGGGATGGGGCGCCTGGGTGGCTCAGTCGTTAAGCATCTGCCTTCGGCTCAGGTCATGATCCCGGGGGTCCTGGGATCGAGCCCCGCATTGGGCTCCCTGCTCGGCGGGAAGCCTGCTTCTCCCTCTCCCACTCCCCCTGCTTGTGTTCCCTCTCTCACTGTGTCTCCCTCTGTCAAATAAATAAATAAAATCTTAAAAAAAAAAAAAGAGTGCGGATGATGCTCTCTCCACTTTTTTCTGTCTCTAAGTGGAAACCAAGAATCTAACACATAATATTTAAATAATTACATTATATGTTATTTTATGTATATGTTGTGCCTTGTTAAAACTATTCTCTATTATTTGGCATTTAGGTTACTTAATTTTTTTGTTATCAGAAATGAGGCAATAAATATATTTGGACAGACATCTTTGTGTTCTTATCTGAGTAGGACAAACTACTAGAAACTGGATTGTGTATCTTTTGAAGGATTTTATGAAATGTTGCCAAATTGCCTTCTAGAAAAGCAAGGACAACCTATCCATCAGAAAGATGAGTGTTCATGATTACAGTTTTGGGACGCTGGGGAAAGCTGCCTCCAAGGCATGAGCTCCTCTCCCTCACTAACCTGGCGTTTGCTTGGACATGCCTAATCCTGACCCAGGATTTCCTGGTTTCTACCTCTGGCCAGCTCTCCTTGTGTGAAGCATCACCAGGAAGGAGGCCTGATGTGAGGCTGGATTGAATATTGAAACCAGGCTGGGACTACAGGGGGCTCTTCCAATTGCTGATGAAGATATTGGAAGAGTTTCGACATTTCCTGTCTTAGGAGTTCAAAATCGATTCTCAGGCACAGACGAACCATGTTTACGCAACACTGATAGCTTAAATTGGACATGGTGGAGGTTAATTCTCGATCAAGGCAACCCTTCTAATTATTGTGCTGGCAAATAAATAACTGAAAAAACCTTTTAATATTTTTGGTAGTGGGGGAATGTTGTGGTTTGGACTTCTAATTCCAAATTAAAATATTTAATGCTTTATGAAACAGTTGCTATTTAAACTGCCAATAATATTTAACTTGAATTTGCTCACCATTTCCTATCCTCATCCTGTATAATTTATAATGCTAAGCCTTTCAATACTCCAAAATGCCAGATAAACTTTTCTCATTTGCTCTTAATTTGGTCACGCAGGATAATACCAACATCTGAAGGCTCTTTAAACTGCCTTTTAAAATGCATTCCTGCGAGCGCCACCCATACCCCCTCTGCTCCTTGTCATCATCCATAATTATTTCCAATCCAAAGCGGCCCTTAATGCACTTATTAATCTGGCATTCTCCTCAGTGTGAAGCACATACAGCTCTATTAATTTTTAAAAAACCCCCTTTTTATAGGGGACTGCAGATGCTTGGCTATTACTGAAAAGCTATTAGAAGTTAACACCTTTCTCTCCCCAGAGACTGGCGGCATCCTAGGCCTCCAAATGCCACCCTGTTTTACATTATCAGCTGCTAAGGCGAAGTATTAGAGACTTTTCTTCTTTTTGCTTCAGGACTGGTAATGCTATTATTCGCTAATGGCAGAATTCTGCCTGGCCCGTGGCCTGAGGGAGATGGCTCCCGAGCTAAAGCACACAGACTCTCAGATTTTCTGGGTACTGAGTGGTACTTGCTGCTGTGCAATGCATGGGCTCCTAGGTGAGTGAGACAGGACTGGCTTCTTGGAGAGAGCGCAAGGGACGGGGTGGGGGGGAATTATTCCTCGCTCTCCCCCAGTGGCCCTTGCCATTTGGATGACACCCGCAGGCCATTCCAGGCACCATGAAAACATCAGAAAAGGCTGAAGCTGTTGTGTAGTAACAACAACAACAAAAAGAAGCAGGTTTCCTGTTTTCTCAGAGACTACAACAGGGACACGAGCAAAGTGAGGGCTCTTGGCTTCCCAAGACCTGATGATGCACTGGGGGCCGGGGCGGGAAACAGGAGAGGATGCTAATAAATGGTTTGCCATGGCCCATTTTGGGATATCAAGTTTAATGGCTTGGAGCTATGCTTCCAGGTCACCTGCTGGGAGGCAGTAGGGACAGGGAAGCCAAGCTCTCAGAAATGGCTACTCCTTAGGAATTGGTCACAGCCTGGGATCCCCAGTGAAGAAAGAGTTGGGGGAGGACCATCCCAGGAGTCAGAGTCTCTGGCTGAGTTTCCTGGGCTCCACGGTTGACCTCAAACAGGCAGAGCTGGCTGCAACCTACCAGTTTAAAAGGATGCTTACAAAGCATTTTTGGTCTCGTGGCTCCTCAATCTGTCTTCCTCCGTGACTGTATTTGGGAAAACAGGAGGCCAGGAAACAATGCTGGAGATGCTGAGGGAGAGACAATGAATCATTCTGACCACAGCCCTTCCTGGGAGTATCTCTGCTAGGGTGCAGATGGCCCTGGCCCCCACCCACTGAGGCTGGACTTCTGACCCCACGTCCCATTTCTGTTTTCCTGAGGTTTGGCCATTGGTCACATCAACCTCACCTGTAGATAGTTTCCTTAGAGAATGTTCTATTAAGACATTCATATCCAGGGTGCTTGGGTGGCTCAGTCGTTAGGCGTCTGCCTTTTGCTCGGGTTGTGATCCCAGGGTCCTGGGATCGAGTCCCACATTGGGCTCCCTGCTTGGCAGGAAGCCTGCTTCTCTCTCTCGCATTCCCCCTGCTTGTGTTCCTGCTCCCACTATCTCTCTCTCTGTCAAATAAATAAATAAAATCTTTAAAAAAAAAAAAGAAATTCATATCCAGAGTGCTGGGGAAGACATTCTTTTTTTTTTTTTTTTAAAGATTTATTTATTTATTTATTTGACAGAGAGAGACACAGCAAGAGAGGGAACACAAGCAGGGGGAGGAGAGGGAGAAGCAGGCTTCCCGCTGAGCAGGGAGCCCGATGCGGGGCTTGATCCAGGACCCTGGGATCATGATCTGAGCCGAAGGCAGACACTTAACGACTGAGCCACCCAGGCGCCCCTGGGGAAGACATTCTTATCCTCCATTAACAGAGGAGGAACCTGAGAATCTGAACAGTGAAATCATTTCCTGAGGTCACACTCTGATAGGGACAAGGCTCAGCCCCTGCGGGGCTGCTGTTAGGATCTGTGCTATTTCTACTTCAACACCCTGCCTCCATGGCTTGCATGGTTTAATTAGGGTCTCGAGGCTTTACCAGTATAAATTGCCAGAAAACAAACCGCTCTGGTTAATTTAAATTGGTATTGCTGGTCAATGTATGGTCATGTCAACCATGATTGATTTCCTGAAAAAACTGTTTCAAGGCCCTTTTCTAAAGGGCAATAGTAAAAAGAATTTAGGAAGGAGGTAAGATGTGGGACAGTAGTCCAAGAGTAGAAATAACTCATGATAGAATGTCCTAATATAAACCTTCCAAACAGTACTACTTTTTGTAACATTATAAAGACTGTTTCGCTGGCACTTTTAGTTTTCTGGATGCCCCAAATAAATATAGTTTGTTTTACCTCAACATGACATTGCTTATAATTTAAAACCCTTGTCTGACTAATTTTGAAGCCTTCAGATTAACTATGATGATGCTAAACATAACAATAATAATACCCTCAACAATTTTCACATATTGAGCACCACTCACATGTACCTATTATCTCCATTTTGGGCTCTGAGAGTTTAAGTAACTCTCCCCAAGTTCCAGAGCACAAATTGAAAGGACCCCGGAGCTTTAATTCATTTCTGATACATGTTGTATTGTTGCAAATTTTATTTACTTATTTTTTGAGGGAAGGAACCTGATAATAGCTATTAAGAATAACGATGCATATACACTTGACCCTGCAATACTCCTTGAAGGAATCTAATCTACAGGGAGTTTGACATCTGGATTTTCTGCCCTGGGTGCAGACCTATAAGGATGTTTTTCTCTAGCATTGTTTGTCACAACAAGAACAACAAAAAAGAAAGGAAGGAAGGAAGAAAATAAGAACCTAAAAGTCCATTAAAACAAGATTGGTTGAATAAATTAGAGTGTTGATATGGAGTGGTCTGTGATATATTAAATGTCAAAAGCAAACTCTAGAGTATATTTTTAGTATGACCCTATTTTAGCAAAACCCAAACCAAAGGCCATATGTGTATCTGTGATCCAACTTGTATTTGCATGCACATGGAAGATGTTCTCCAGGCTGTTAATATGGGTTGTCAATGTGGCTGGAAAATGGCTAATTTTTCTTCTATGTCTTTGGATGGCTTTACTTGTTATAGCAAGCATGCATTACTTTGAAATAAAAAAATCAAATAAAGAAAATAAGAGGAATAAAGTCACCAGGTAAACTCAAGCCTGAAGATTTGGACTCCCACTTAGAATCAGAGGATGTGAAAAATTAGCTGTGCTTCTGTTGTGGGAAAGGTTATTCCCACTACTAGTCATTTTGAATATGTAACAAGATTTTTCCATTTTTAAATTGTTGGCTTCCAGTGTTGTGTTCTTATACTTGACTTGAGAAAAGAATTAACATGTCAACACAGTCAGCAATAATACAATCATTGCAATGGAGAATATTCGTCAGTTATCATAGAGTGCTTGTCTCTCAAATAACTTAATTTTTTCTCATGATTTAAACAGCAGATATGGATGGCAGAATAGATAACAGATAGCAAAGCAGAGGTTTGAATAAGGAAGCTGTGGCTGAAACAGAATGTACTATTTGTCTAATAAAAAGTAATGCCTATTTAGTGCCTGATAGTGCACTTGATTGAATAAAATTTTTAAAAGGCTGCTGAATAGATTAATTTTCTGATGGACTTTGCTCAGACTCACTCCCACCTTCCCTTGTCCCTCAACAAAGGTCCTTGTTTCAAATGAGTTCCACTCTTAGTCTAAAGGTTGTAACAGAATCATCAACTCCTATTGTGGGGAGTGTCTCTGAGTTCTAGAAGCCCTGCAGTGAGATAGGAACCATGTGTGAAAGCTGTGACAGTGGGCAGTCTTGTTCTTACTCTCAATATTCTTGTGACTTTAATTTGATGGTGATCATGAGACTACATCACTTTGTAAAGGCTCTCTCTACATCATTAACCTGGTCAAAGTCCCCAGATGGTGGAGCTGGGACTCTCATCTTCTGCTTCTATCAACTGTGTCATTTTGGGGTCTTTTTTTATAGATTAATTTTTCTCCTCATTACAGATTATATTTTCTGCTTCTTTGCATGCCTAATAATTTTTTTTTT